>NC_074668.1:14556368-14803868 GCF_029448725.1 Salvelinus fontinalis
CACGTTCTGCAGTAACCTTAGGAAACCCACCCAGCCCACTCCCAACAAGAGGCTCCGACAGGTACAAACACTGGCATTTACAGTCAAATGCTGTTTGCATTGTGCATTTCAGAAAATGCATTTGCCACAAATGTATGCATGGTAAATCAAATTCATAACAAATTTGTTTGATATGGCAATACAGTATTGAATCTTGAAATGCAAGTTGGGCCTCAACTTCCCAAAGAACAAACCCTATGCATCACTCATCTCGTTTAAAAGAAAGATTGTTTACCAATATGTTCATTTGATATTATCCAAAGTGGCTTGTTTGTGACCCAATGCGAGATTCAAACCCACTACTGTGGTGTTCCATGCACCTTACTCCTGTCGTCCTGGTGTGTGTGTGTCCCATCAGGTGAGCAGCCTAGTCCTGTATGTGGAGGAGGCCCACAAGCTGCCTGTGAAGCACTTCACCAACCCCTACTGCAACATCTACCTGAACAATGTGCAGGTGGCCAAGACCCACCCCCGAGAGGGCCAGAACCCCGTCTTCACAGAGGAGTTCATCTTTGAGTCAGTCCCAATTACAACTCCATTCAATGGCAATTTAGTGTGAAATGGACATTTTGTATTTGGCTTCCATATACTATAACTTATACCATCACTCCTCACTGCACTTAGTAATATGTCCATAATATTGCATTGATACAATGATTAGCTGTCATGTTTGGGTTCCTTACATTGACAGACATTTTTTGTATTCCCCTCAGTGACTTGTCGAGTGAAATCAACAGGTTTGAAATCAGCCTGAGCAACAAGACAAAGAAGAGCAAAGAAAGTGACATCTGTGAGTCGCCGTTCTACTTGGACTAGCCATCTCAAACCCTCTCCTTTTTATAATCCCATTCCATATAGATATGAGAAATGACTTGCGGCAGTGTGTTAGTGACCCTGTGTTCCACTCAATCTCCATCTCCCTCTGCCTCAGTGTTCATGCGTTGCCAGCTGAGCCGCCTACAGAAGGGCCAGATGATAGACGAGTGGTTCCCTCTGAGCTCCCACGTGCCTCTGAAGGGCATCGAGCCGGGCTCTCTGAGGGTCCGAGCCCGCTACTCCATGGAGAAGATCATGCCTGAGGAGGAGTACAGTGATTTCAAAGAGGTCAGACACCCTACTAATGAAGATGATGAATGATTTCATCAATGTAGGATTAACAGTCAAATCAAAGTTTAGCAAAATGCTTGTTTCCAGCTCCAACAAAGGTATAATGACCAGCACACACTCGGTGAACATCCAAAACAAGAATTAGCAGTTACCTGGTTACACAACCCTGCACCTTAGAGGCTGCTGCCTTATCTACATAGACTTGGAATCACTGGCCACTTTAACAACGGAGCACTAGTTCCTATAATATTGTTTACATACTGCTTTACTCATCTCATATGTACTTCTCATTAGGCCTTTGGAAAGGGGGTTGTTATTTGATTATTTATTTATGTAGTAAACATTTGTTGCCATTTCATTGGTTATTGCTATCTTTGAGTAATTCCATGAACTGTCATTGTGTCCTTATCATCCATTGTGCTCTGTGCACATACTTAGATAGCATTGCAGTGTTACTGTAATTTCAAAAGTGTACATTCAGATTTTATTTTCTTTAGTTTTTCTATTCTAGTTTATTTTAGTCAATGCCACTCTTCAATATTGCTCGAGCTAATATTTATATATTAATTCCATTCTTTTACTCATAGATTTGTGTGTATTGTTGTGAATTCTTAGATACTACTGCACTGTTGGAGCTAGAAACACCAGCATTTCACTACACCTGAAATAACATCTGCTAAATATGTGTATGTGACCACAAAAATTAGATTTAATACACATACTCAGTGAGACATCCAAAACAAGGATCAGCAGTTGGTTACATAGTGTATTGTGATGTGCAGAGTACGTGTACTGGAAAAAGATAAGTGGAAAATGATCGCCCACTTGTTTTTACATTGCGTCACTGACCCCCGTCTGTCCGTGTCCCTCAGCTGATCCTGCTGAAGGAGTTCCATGTGATCTATGCTCTGGCCCATGTGTGTGGGCAGGACCGCACCCTGCTGGCCAGCATTCTGCTGCGCATCTTCAGACACGAGAAGACAGAGGCCCCCTTACTCAGGACACTCAACGACCGAGAGATCAACATGGAGGGTATTGAGATGAATATTTACAGATATTCTATTGTTCTAGCGACATCATGCTATTTTAGTGACATAGCATTTCGCTTTGGCTGGGTCTTTATCATCCTGAAGTATCTCTATTTGTAGATGCTTGGAGGGAGATTGTGTTAGCTTTCATGTTGAAATCACACTGACAGAGACACACACACACCGTTGGCTGACGGAGTCCCCTCTCTCTGACGTTTCCCAGACGAGGCGACAACCCTGTTCCGAGCGACCACTCTGGCCAGCACGCTGATGGAGCAGTACATGAAGGCCACGGCCACACCCTTCGTCCACCACGCCCTCAAAGATACAATCCTCAAAATCATGGAGAGCAAGCAGTCCTGCGAGGTAAATGCACACTTTCTATTTATGCAGAAAGGCTTTTCATACTTAGAGGTAGCCTTGTTTTCTTTTAGCCCAAGCTCTACCTACTGTATCTGTTTTGGCTTGTAAAATAGTTTTGGCAACATCTGTGAAGTTACGTTAGTCACAACTCTTCCAGCTGAGAAGTGTGTGTGGGCTCCAACCCATTTATTAATTCATGTTATCTCCTGAGTGGAATGGAGCACTTGGCATTTGTAACATCATATTAGTAATTTGGCTACGCAGAAGACAAAACAGTAACTCATGACACAGATTCAACTTTGGTTCCTGCTTGTTATTCCCCAGTCTCTGTCGTGATCCCGCAGGACTCTGAATCTCTCTTCTTCTGAGACAGAGGGCATTACACACACTGTGACATTGAACATTGTTCTTGTACAGTTGCTTTCAACATCAAATCCTACTCTAGTGAAAGAAGAGGTCTCATGTAACACCTTCCTAACATTGAGTTGCACCCCCTTTTGCTTCAGAACAGTCTCAAACCCTTTGAATGGCACACATACACAATCCATGTCTCAAAGCTTGAAAATCATTTTTTAACCGGTCTCCTCCCCTTCATCTACACTGATTTTGAAGTGGATTTAACAAGTGACGTCAGTCTGTCATAAATGGCAGGTGAGCAGGTGTTCATAATGTTTTGTACACTCAGTGTATGTCTATGATGAAACATCTGTTTCCCTCCCTCCAGCTGAACCCCTCCAAACTGGAGAAGAACGAGGATGTGCATCTGAACCTGGCCCACCTCCTCCTCATCCTGTCTGAACTGGTGGAGAAGATCTTCATGGCTGCTGAGATCCTGCCCCCGTAAGCGCACACACCACGTCCACACACACCACTCCATGGTGCATATACTAACACGGGAACCATCCACATGTGATATTAGGGTTGGGTGATATACGAACTTTAGTCATATCGTCGATTGTGACTCGTTTATTTGGACTAACAAAAAGACGAATCAATCCCAGTTGATCATTTGACTAGAATTAAAACATTTCACTGTCTGTACTGTTCTGCTTTGTCAAGTGTAAATAGGCTTTCGTCTGTCATCGACGATGACATCCCCATCGACGATGGCTGTCAATCATTGTCGACACCCGATGACATCGTTCATCGGCCCAACCCTAATAAGTAAGGAAGTGTGTATTCGACCAGCAGAACACAAACTTAAGTTTAGGCATAGGGGTCGAAATCACTTATGTTAGGTTTTGGAATGAGGGTCAGAAGGTTGGATATAGTTTGAGGTTAAGGAAAAGTAACATTGGGTTAGAGTACTACCGCCATTCATTTTCTGCCAGTAAAATGTACACTGCCAGTAAGAAACCATTTCCATAGTTTGAACCTTATATCATGACGTTCTTCTGTTGTACAATCAATTTATTATGTCATCGGGCAAACCAACAAATTAACTGAACACATGAAAGTAGATCCATAGGGTAGTTTGACGGTATATTTAAGTCATATTCCAGTACTCACACTTTCTCTCTCATTGACCCTTCCAGAACTCTACGATATATCTATGGGTGTCTACAGAAGTCAGTGCAGCAGAAATGGCCCAACACCACTATGAGAACCCGGGTGGTCAGGTAACTAACTATAGACACCATAAATCTACTTTGCGATCTGCAAGCCTCATGTATAGGCATTGCATACAATTGGAATGGTGAAGCCCTTGGTCAAGGGGGAGCTCTATTGGGAACATTTAACTGTAAGTTCTACATGTGATGAATACAATTTTGATTTGAAGTACTGATTTCTTGTTTGGCTATTCCAGTGGCTTTGTGTTCCTGAGACTGATCTGTCCTGCTATCCTCAACCCAAGAATGTTCAATATCATCACTGGTGAGCTTCGATGTATTTCAGAAATTGATTATTGCTTAGCTTGGAATGAACAGTATGATGTCCATACATTACTTAATATCTGTGTGTGTTCAATTGTTTTTTTGTGTAGACCCTCCCTCTGCAACAGCGGGACGTACCCTCACTCTGGTTGCCAAGTCCGTCCAGAACCTGGCTAACCTGGTGGAGTTTGGTGCTAAGGTAAGACCTCAAAGCTCCTACGCTTCTATCCCTGTGTCATCTAAGCACAGGCAAACCAAAGTGTAATCCTTCACAGCTTTGTGTTGTACCTGGTTCAGGGAACAGTAGTTATTATATTGGGAGAGTTTATTTTGCATGGCGTGGGGGCTGGAGTTTGTATATTTCAGACCATTCCATTGGGCTCAAGTGAAATCTCCACCTACCCAGGACATGGGGCCATGCAAAACAGACTCGCCCATTCATAACTCTACCATCTGTATGTCAGAAAGTAATGGAGTGTTCCTCTTTTCAATCCAGGAGCCCTACATGGAGGGAGTGAACCCCTTCATCAAAAACAACAAACATAGGATGATCATGTTTCTGGATGAGTTGGGTGTAGGTTACCTGTTTTCATTTCCTTTAGACATCATTGGAACTCTTAGGTACTTGTAGACGTCATAGCGATTCTCTCCCAATGTCTAGGGACGACATTAATGTGTGTGCATTTGTGTCCTTTCTAGAATGTCCCTGACCTCCCTGAAACTACAGAGCACTTTAGGACAGACCTGTCCCGTGACCTTGCTGCCCTGCATGAGATCTGTGTCTCACACTCAGACGACCTCCGCACCCTGAGCAACGAGAGGGGAGCACAGCAGGTGTGTGTTAAGTTTTAATGTCACATGCACTAGTACAGTGAAATGCCTTTCTTGCAAGCTGAAAACCCAACAATGCAGTAATCATTATCAATGTAGCACTAAAAATAGCAGGGTAGAATAAAAACACGAGAAATCGAAATAAGAACACGAGAAAGGAAGAAGCTATATACAGGGTCAGTTCCAATACCATATTTACAATGTGCAGGGATATTGGAGTGATAGAGGTAGATATGTACACTATATATGTACACTATATATACAAAAGTATGTGGACACCCCTTGAAATGGGTGGATTTGGCTATTTCAACCACACCTGTTGCTGACAGGTGTATAGCACACAGCCTTGCAATCTCCATAGACATTGGCGGTAGAATGGCCTTACTTACAAGCTCAGTGACTTTCAACGTGGCACCGCCATAGAATGCCGCCTTTCCAACAAGTGTAAGTGCTGCTGTTGTCAAGTGGAGACGTTTAGGAGCAACAACTTTTCAGCTGCGAAGTGGTAGGCCACACATGCTCACAGAACTGGACTGCAGAGTGCTGAAGTGTGTAGTGCATAAGAATTGTCTGTTCTCGGTTGCAACATTTACATTTACATCATTTAGCAGACGCTCTTATCCAGAGCGACTTACAAACTGGAAAGTACATACATATTCATCCTGGTCCCCCTGTGGGAAATGAACCCACAACCCTGGCATTGCAAGTGCCATGCTCTACCAACTGAGCCACACGGGACCAACGGCAACACTCACTACCGAGTTCCAAACTGCCTTTGGAATCAACGTCAGCATAAGAACTGTTCGTCGGGAGCTTCGTGAAATGGGTTTCCATGGCCAAGCAGCTGCACACAAGCCTAAGATCACCATGCGCAATGCCAAGCTGGAGTGGGGTAAAGTTTGCTGCCATTGGACTCTGGAGCAGTGGAAATGTGTTCTCTGGCATGATGAATCACACTTCACCATCTGGCAGTCCAACGGACTAATCTGGATTTGACAAATGCCAGGAGCACTCTACCTGCCCGATATGCGTAGTGCCAACTGTAAAATTTGGTGGAGGTGGTCTGGGGCTGTTTTTCATGGTTCGGGCTAGGCCCCTTAGTTCCAGTGAAGGGAAATCTTAACGCAACAGCATACAATGACATTCTAGACTATTCTATGCATCTAACAGACCCATCTCAACAAACCACGATGGTTAGTTGAGAAGGGTGTGGAAGAACTTGACTGGCCTGCACAGAGCCCTGACCTCAATCCCATCGAACACCTTTGGGATGAATTGTAATGCCAACTGAGACGGGCCTAATCGCCCAACATCACTACCCAACCTCACTAATGCTCTTGTGGCTGAATGGAATCAAGTCACAACATATAGTGGAAAGCCTTCCCTGAAGAGTACAGACTGTAATAGCAGCAAAGTGGGGGCCAACTCCATATTAATGCCCATGATTTTGGAATGAGATGTTCGACAGGTGTCCACATACTTTTGATCATGTAGTGCATTTAACCAGCTTTTTGACTATGTTAAAGGGACAATCTGTTTCACCCATTTTGGGATTTCTGAATTAAATAGATTCTTAAAAAAAAAATCTCACCTTTATTTAACCAGGTAGGCCAGTTGAGAACAAGTTCTCATTTACAACTGCGACCTGGAGATGCTTAATATGCGTCTGGAAGGAGAGTTTACAGTCTAGCCAGACACCTAGATATTTTTAGTTGTCCACATATTCTAAGTCAGAACCGTCCAGAGTAGAGGGCGACCGATTATGATTTTTCGATACCGATTATTGGAGGACGAAAAAAGGCGATACCGATTAATCGGCCGATTTATATATAAAAAAATGTTTTTTTAAATATATATATATATATATATAATCATACACACACACATTTTTGTAATAATGACAATTGCAACAATACTGAATGAACAATGAACACTTATTTTAACTTAATATAATACCTAAATACACACACGCACACAGCTCTGAAGTGACAATGATACTGAAGAGTCTGCTTAGGAGACAAATACTTTCAACTGTTTGAATAAAAATAGAGTTTAAGTTACCTGTGATGAATGTTGAAAACAAAAACTTTAATTTCTATATGCAGGAAATCCTATTTTAATAATGGGCATAGTAAGAATTGACAACCAAAGTGCGAGTCATAATTCCCATGACACCTAGCAAAATCTGAAAAGCGGTTCCTTCATTTATTCCATAGGATATTTTTCAATTCACTTAAAATAAGGTCTGTGTTTCGTGTAGGCTTACATCACCGTGTAGATATCCATAGGACAAGGTAACTGATCAATATTGGCTAAATATAAGCGAAGATAAAAAAAATAAAAAAATAGAGTGGATTAATGAAAATATGTTGACAAACGTTACCTTATCCTAGTGAGATTTACACGGGTATCAAAACGTCGAGGCGGTTTAAGCCTGCACGAAACACAGACCTTATTTGAAGTAGATCAAGACATTCTCTATGGAAGACGCAAGTTATTACAGGAATTATAACGCGTCGACTATTTCTCTCTAAACCATATACCTTTGACTAATCCGGAAACTTTCACCTCGAAAACAAAACGTTTATTCCATTCCGTATTTTATCTAACGGGTGGCATCCATGAGTCTAAATATTCCTGTTACATTGCACAACCTTCAATGTTGTCATAATTACGTAAAGTTCTGGCAAATTAGTTCGCAAAGAGCCAGGCGGCCCAAACTGTTGCATATACCCTGACTCTGCGTGCAATGAACGCAAGAGAAATGACACAATTTCACCTGGTTAATATTGCCTGCTAACCTGTATTTATTTTAGCTAAATATGCAGGTTTAAAAATATATACTTGTGTATTGATTTTAAGAAAGGCATTGATGTTTATGGTTAAGTACACATTGGAGCAATGACAGTCATTGATTGATTGTTTTTTATAATATAAGTTTAATGCTAGCTAGCAACTTACCTTAGCTTACTGCATTCGCTAACAGGCAGGCTCCTCGTGGAGTGCATTGTAATCAATGCAAGATTGAATCCCCCGAGCTGACAAGGTAAAAAATATGTCGTTCTGCTCCTAAAGGAGGCAGAACGTTCCTAGGCCGTCATTGAAAATAAGTATGTGTTCTTAACTGACTTGCCTAGTTAAATAAAGATTAAATAAAGGTGTAAAAAAAAAATATATATATATATCGGCAAATCGGCGCCCAAAAATACCGATTTCCGATTGTTATGAAAACTTGAAAATCGGCCCCGATTTTAATCGCCCATTCCGATTAATCGGTCGACCTCTAGTCCAGAGTAGTGATGCTAGTGGTGCGGGCGGGTGCAGGCAGCGATTGGTTGAAGAGCATGCATTTAGTTTTACTTGCAGTTGGAGGCCATTGAAATTCGTTTGGAGATTTGTTAAGTGTCCAAAGAAGGGCCAGATGTATACAGAATGGTGTCGTCTGCGTAGAGGTGCATCACCCTCGGCAAGAGCGACATCGTTGTAGCTTACGCATTCCTCATGAGCTTAGTTCAACTGTCATACCCCATCAGAACCCAAAACATTTAAGCTTGTTTCACTCCAATGTGTGTAAACAAACACTATATAGCCTCAACTCAACATTATAGTTTTAACCATGTTATCATGGATGATCAGTCCTTGCATCTGTAGCTATGTCTATGAATTTTAGTGGTTACATTTCTCCACTCTATCCCTCTGCTTTTTAGCAAAACAGGGGCAGGGTATACACTTTATTGTTACAAATGCTGATTTCCCCTTTTAATATGACAATCAGTACCAGAAACATGCCATGTCGTCATGATTGTAAACCATGGCTCTGTCTCGCTTGTTTTCTCTCTTTGTAGCACGTGCTGAAAAAGCTGCTGGCCATCACTGAGCTCCTTCAGCAGAAACAAGATCACTATGCCATGTCCAACAGCAACAGGTAGTACAGCACTCCTCTCTCTCTTGCTCTCTCCCTTTGTCTCCCTGCACAGAGACGCACAGGGGACCTGACTCAGCATGCTCCAATCATTACCATGGCACCCCTCCATCTCCCATCTCCTCCGACAGTCCCACCCACCACATTGCCCATGCCAGGAGAGCTATGCAATGAAAGCAGCAGAACCAACGCAGTACCTAAACAAAAAAACTAAACTTGCACCAGACTGCTGTATGCGCAGGAAATGTTTTTTTTCTTCTTCTGAAAACAGTGTTCATGATTCTGTGACTTGGGTACATGTATGCGTATCATTCCCCTTCATCAAGAGGGTCAAAGATTTGATTTCAAAGTAAAGCTTCGCATGCCCAAGACATGTTTTTCCACACAGCACAGGTTGCCAAAGTATATCTATCTCCCTGCTCAATATGAGGAAAGTCAAATGACATGAAGAAGCTACAGTCAACCCTGTAATGCTTTTTACTGTTATGGTTGTGACAATGTCCAAAGTGCTGAAAGTAGCGTTTCTATTTGTCTCCAGTATTTTGGGGTCCTTTCTCTGTATTTTTGTCTGGAGATTCTTGCAGAAAGTATGTTTATTTTATCAAAAAAATAAATCTTGCTGGAATCATGAGTATATATAGTTGAGAAACTTTTTTTTTTTTTTTCCTTCCAATTGTATCACATTTTGATTGTTTGGTTCACTCTTCCTTAACTTCTCAATGCCAGACAGATGCAGAATAAATAAAAAATAAAGTTAAATGTTTACAGCAGTAAATCTTTGAATAGTACCGATTGTATCAGACATGCATGCACTTATTAAAGTTGTTTTGTAAAGTAGATAATGGAGTCGTTCTTCCCCAGGTAATTAGTGATTGTTAAAGTGCCTTCAGGGCTGTCTGCTCTGTTATGGCCTAGAAACCCAGGTTTGAGATTTAAGAGCAGCCTTGTATCATAACTTTTCAAAAATGTGTATTGAAGTATGGCAAATGAATGTTGGCAAGTTCACTGTGCTCAGAGCCTAGTGATGTTATGCCCATGGAATATACACATTTTTACTACATAAGAGTAATTTAAAAACTAATTTGCATTTCAAAGTTGACACCCAACTTGAAAAAAATAATAATACAATGTTTGTCATCGGTCATCCAGATTTTGATCAGTCCACTCCTATAAAACAGACAGAGCTATTTAATGACCTGAAAATCATGAGGCACTGGTAGCAAAAATGTGTTGGATGTGGTTTTGACTCACCTCTTCTGTCATGTGGGGCTCTTTCACTACATGATCATCCTCGTATCCTCTTTCTTTTCCTGTAAAAGAAATTGAAAATATATATATTTGTACTTTTTCTCATAGTGCACAATCGGGTGGTGTATGTAGTATTGTTGACCTGTGTAGGCTTTAACTGACTGGACTGCAGCAAGGTAAATCATGGAGATCGGTCTGCTGGAAGATGTTTTAGTACACCACATTTGTTTTTAAGAACCTCTGTTTTCCTTGTTTGCACCTCATGATCATCCCTTCAAGTCATGCCCCCCCCCCCCCCTCCCCCCCTGTTGTCTAGTGTACATCTGTGTCATGACAGCTCCATGGTAAACACTGTGTGAGAAGTGACTGTCCAGAGTTCATAGGAGGATGGATGTGGAAGGGTTTATGGTGGCATGGTCAATAAATGGCATTAAGATGTAACTGATGTACAGTCCTCAACAGTGTGCACTTTGTCTTGCAGGACTGAGTGCACCATCATGGCATTGGCTGCCACCATCCAGGTAATGTGATTTTTACCAATGGGACGAGGTCAGTCAGTCAACCATGTACTGGCATGGAGCGCTGGACCGAAAAGCTAGGTGGTTTTGTATTGAGCATGTAGCTTTCTGGACATTATGATCCATTATGGCCGACTGAGTCCTGCAATGGGAAAGTGACTGACTGGATCTGGGAATCTCTTGCCAGTCCCAAAGCCCTTGAACAGACACTGGTGAAATAATGAGTAACTCCTTACTTAATGCTAACCTGAACTACATTCAAGCTTGAGGGCCAAATCAGACAAGAGGACACTTTGAAGACTGTTTGCCTACATGGCAGAGTTATATAGCTTACAGAGAACTATAAACTGGACCATCTCCTGTATGTTGACTGGCTTGGCCTTTGTTCTGAATTTGGGCTGACTTGAACCCTTGAGGTCCCTACACATTTAGCCTCCTTGTCAACAGTGGAACCTTCCCGGAGGACCTTGGGTCAGAGGCTAGCCAAAGCACCGTAGCGATAACAACGACCTTCAGGGAAATCTAATGTAGCACCGATCCAAGAAAGCCTTAACTCCCTTTCTACACACCACTACTTCACTTGATTTTACAACCCAACCTCTTCCTATCTCCACAATGGCCGCATATGCGCGCACACGCGCACACACAGTACCAGTCAAAAGTTTGGACACCTACTCATTCAAGGGTTTTCTTTGTTTTTACTATTTTCTACATTGTAGAATAGTGAAGACATCTAAACTATGAACTAACAAATGGAATTGTGTAGTAACCAAAAAAGTGTTAAACAAATATTTTCAAAGTAGCCACCCTTTGCCTTGACTGCTTTGCACACCTTTGGCATTCTCTCAACCAACTACAACTGGAATGCTTTTCCAACAATCTTGAAGGAGTTCCCACATATGCTGAGCACTTGTTGGCTCCTTTTCCTTCACTCTGCGGTCCAACTCATCCCAAACCATCTCAATTGGAGGCAAGGTCTGATGCAGCACTCCATCACTCCTTGGTCAAATAGCCCTTACACAGCCTGGAGGTGTGTTGGGTCATTGTTCTGTTGAAAAACAAATTATAGTCCCACTAAGTGCAAACCATGCTGGTTAATTGTGCCTTGAATTCTAAATAAATCACTGACAGCGTCACCAGCAAAGCACCCCCACACCACTTCCTCGATGCTTCACGGTGGGAAACACACATGCGGAGATCATCCGTTCACCTACTCTGCGTCTCAAAGACACGGCGGTTGGAACCAAAAATCTCAAATTTGGACTCATCCGACCAAAGGACAGATTTCCCCCATCTAATGTCCATTGCTTATGTTTCTTGGCCCAAGCAAGTCTCTTCTTATTGGTGTCCTTTAGTAGTGGTTTCTATTTAGCAATTTGACCATGAAGGCCTGATTCACGCAGTCTCTCCTGCACAGTTCATGTTGAGATGTGTCTGTTACTTGAACTCTGTGAAGCATTTATTTGGGCTGCAATCTGAGGTGCAGTTAACTCTAATGAACTTATCCTCTGTAGCAGAGGTAACTCTGGGTCTTCCTTTCCTGTGGCGGCCAATTTCATTATAGCGCTTGATGGTTTTTGCGACTGCAGTTGATGAAACTTTCAAAGTTCTTGACATTTTCCGGATTGACTGACCTTCATGTGTTAAAGAAATGAAGGACTGTCGTTTCTGTTTTCTTATTTGAGATGTTCTTGCCATAATTTGGATTTAGCCCTATTTGGTAAAAGACCATCTTCTGTATACCACCTCTACCTTGTCACAACACAACTGATTGGCTCAAACGCATTAAGAAGGAAAGAAATTCCTTAAATTAACTTTTTACAAGGCACAACTGTTAATTGAAATGCATGCCAGGTGACTAACTCATGAAGGTGGTTGAGAGAATGCCAAGAGTGTGCAAAGCTATCATCAAGGGAAAGAAGAAAGAAGAATAACAAATATATTTTGATTTGTTGAACACTTTTTTGCTTACATGATTCCAATTGTGTTATTTCATAGTTTTAATGTCTTCACTATTATTCTACATTGTAGAAAACAGTAAAAAAAGAAAGAAAAATCATGGAATGAGTAGGTGTGTTAAAATTTTGACTGGTACTGTGTGTGTGTGTATATATATATATGTACAAATACACATCACTGAAGCTACTAGCTATATATTTTATGAGCTGCTTTACCTGTTGATAGGATACACTTAGGCTTATGTGACAAAACCAGTGTTTGTGTATGACTGCTAAATGGAGATGTACTATAGGTTCATATTTGTATCATAGCTTAACAGTTTGTAGGACCTATTTGTAACCTGTGAATGTGTAACGCTATGGAAACTAACCTGATATCTGGGCCTGAGAAACTAAAGGAACTGGCAAATCTTCCCTTTTAAGCCTGAGCTCATCAACAGAAGCTTTCATATAATTGCAACTTCAATGTAACCCTCACTAACCCACCTTCCTTGGCGATACACTAACCAAGATCATACAGAGAACTTCTGTGCAGGCCAAGCCCAGATTCACCACCCTGTCATTTGGATGAGAACTGGTTGATTTTGTACAACCATCGTCTGCTTTTCCGAACAGCTCAAAGTCAGAGACTTGGAGCCGATAATCTGTAGTTTCTCAGTTTAGATGCACTGAAGATTACACAGACCTGACCCAAGTGTTCATCGACTAGACTATCGATATGGGTGACAACTCCTCTCTTCAAAATGTACAAATGTAACTGTTCTGCTTCCTCTTCATTTCATATAGCGGATGTGTTCATTTTAGATTTTTCTACCTGATAGACAGAACTGTGAATCTTTTGCATCTTAGATACACTTGTTTGACCTGGCTAAATAAAACTGTTAGTATGTTTGGCAAAAGGTATTGCTTCATTTGTGCAAGACTATTTATTCTGAAGTGGTCTTTAACAGAATATCTTCTCCTTACCTGACAGCCATTCCTATCACACAAAATGAACATGTTACTCAAGTCAGCTGATCATTTCTACCTCCCCAGTTGTGTGGTAGTGCAGCCATGTAAGTATACACTCTTTTTGCGCAATGCAACAATTGCATGTGTTTGTAACCGACAGATTAATTCATTAATTCAATACACTGAGTATACCAAACATGAGGAACACCTTCCTAATATTGAGGTGCACCCCCTTTTGCCCTCAGAACAGCCTCAATCGTCAGGTCATGGACTCTACAAGGTGTCGAAAGCTTTCCACAGGGATGCTGGCCCATGTTGGCTACAATGCTTCCCACAGTTGGCTGGATGTTCTTTGGTTGGTTGGTGGACCATTCTTGATACACACAAGAAACTGTTGAGTGTGAAAAACCTAGCAGCGTTGTAGTTCTTGACACAAACCGGTATGACTGGCACCTACTACTATACCACCGTTCAAAGGCACTTAAATCTTTTGTCTTGCCAATTCACCCTCTGAATGACACACACACAATCCATGTCTCAAGTCTTTAACATCTTTATTTAACCTGTCTCCTCCACTTCATCTACACTGACTGAAGTGGATTTAACAGGTGACATCAATAAGAGATCCTAGCTTTCACCTGGTCAGTCTGTCATGGAAAGTGCATGTTTTGTATGCTCAGTGTTTACGAACATACATGTTGGAGTTTGTGCCAAAGTCAGCATGGGCCCTCTCCAAATCAAATCAAACGTTATTTGTCACATGTGCCGAATACAAGTGTAGACCTTACCATGAAATGCTTACTTACAAGCCCTTAACCAACAGTGCAGTTCAAGAATAGTTAAGAAAATATTTACCAAACTAAGGTAAAAAAAAAATAATAATAAAGGTTCATTTTGTGAGCGTTCACCTCTTGTTTCAGAAATTCATGCTTTTTCATGAGTTTTTATCCCTGTGTAAAAATAAAATGATTGTCCGTAAAACAACACCATGAATAGCATTTGTAAATTTGGATTTGCAGTCACAACTTTGATCAAGCTTTCCACCTTGTGGTTGGATTTGGAATCATCGCGTCGCACATCTTTAATAAGAGAGTCTCTTTGTCCTCCTTCAGTCCCATACATTCTGTCAGATAACAAAATGGAAAACAAAACTAGTTTGAAACTTAATAGATTACTGCATTGAATGAAAACGTGAGAGAATACTACCCTGCTTTACAATACACTATGAAAGTATGTTAGTTGCCACTTGCAGTTCTCGAAGGCCATGTTGGTTAGGGCCTCATTCCATTTCAGCCCTTATCCCCTGAAACGGGGCCATGCTCTTGTCTAGAACAGAGCCCTGGTGCTGGCCTACCTTTCCATGCTGAGGACGCACTGTTCAGGATGGCCGTCGTGGCGATCTCAGACGGGGGAAACAGCAGGCCAGTGTCCATCAGGATGGCACGAGTCAGGAAGTCATCAGCACTCTTCCTCAGAGACTCTGGGTTCTCCAGAAGAGGGTATCTTGTCTGAGGTAAAGGTCACCAATACAGTGCTGTTATCTGAAGCCTAACCCGCTTGGTTTTCTATTCATACAGATTTAACACACCTACAAGTCTGCAAAATCGGTCTTTAATTCTCAGCTGCACACTTCATTAGGTTATCTTCATCTGCTGTATCTCTACTGAGCTTCAATGACCTGGCAAGTATCTCCATTTCCATCCACCCACCTTGAGGTCTATGAGCAGGCACTCCATCAGTCTGTAAAGGGTGTGTTCCACCAGGTGGAAGTTGAGCCGCTGAATGAGAAGGAGCACATACTCCAAGATCTGCTCCAGAGCCCTCTCCTGTCCGGCCGCACTCTCTTGCACAAGATCCCCCACAAACTGGGTGCTGGACACGTTAAAGTCATCCACCTTACAGGACAGGTAGGCACAGGTCAGCCTGAAAGAGAGAAAAGAAAGAGGTAAGCCAGGGAAGAGGGGATGAAAAGAGTGCGAAGTTAGCAAAACAATAGAGCAGAGGAAGGAAAAGTTGTGAAGAGAGCATGAGGGGAGAGACATTGAGGGTATGTACAGTTAGTTCAGAAATCAAGTGTATCTGTATTTACCTGAATAGGAGTAATCAGAGGAGCATACATACTGCATTTCTTAATATAAGAATATAGGAGTACTAGTCAAAATCAAGCCCTTGACTACTCACATGATTGTTCTGGGGTGGTATTCCATTAGTGAGTTGTTCAGGTAAAATCTCCAGAAATACATGATGGCTGTACCCTGTTGATGATTGCAATGTTAATCTCTTACATAAAACCGGTCGGATTTACGGTGTACCCTAATGTCGATTAACTGAGAACTAAAGTCTCACATAATTGGTCAGCTGCTCAAATAAGTTCTGGGTCCATACATGTTTAAAAATTCAAAAGATGCCAACAACTGCGAAATCTTGATTTGTCCAAATAACCAGTGACGAAAAACACAAACACCGGAACTACTGCTGCCTTATCCTATGAATCCCATTCAGTCCCTACAGATTCTCTCGGTTCACATGCAGTATATTTCCATGAGTGATTAGGTGTACCTTTACAAAATACATACAACAGACTTGGGCATCACAGGCTTGAAAGCATTACAGAAGTCAAGCAGTCTCTTCTCATAGTGCCTGAAGAGGACGTCCTCCTCATGAGCCTCCAGGAACAAGGAGTCACTAACCCCAGGCTTTTTTAAGGAAGGGATAAAGGAAAGGATGAGAGACAACGTTGGGAGGTGGCAAATATAATCATAAAGTTGTAGTGCAAAAAAACGAAACACTGTGACTCATTATCACATGTAATGTAACATGCTACAAATAATTTTACCTTCCCACTGGTGAGCATTTTGTTGCAATATTTCCCGGTTGGGTTCATATCTCAGTTTCATACTTTCTTCTTTGTCGAATGTCCAGAACTTTCTCTGTGAGCTATTGTGAAACATGGTAAAGCTCTGCACATAACAGAACATGTAGGTTGTCAGGATGTCATTGAATCTCAGATACTGACACCAAACATGACATGTTCAAGGTAAGTTACCTAGCAAGTGTAAGAAATACCATTGTAATAACACGAGCATATTGCTATTACATTGTTATAACTAACTTCTTTCTTAAACAAGGTTCTCTCACATACTCACAAGCAGAAACTGAGGCACACACACACCAGAGACAGATGGCTGACACAGAACATTCATAAACACTGATAAGGCAGGGAAGGCCTTGAGCAAGAGTGCTTGGTACGGCTTCCCACGAAATAATGAGACACACACACATAACCAAGGACAGAGGGCTGACTACGCACACACAAAAAACTCCTCTTCAGTCTGAACATTTTTGAAGACAAAGAACTCTACTCAGAGCCAATGGGACAGTGATACTAGCCTGAAGAAGACCTCGCCCAACTCATCAGAACCAACCAGAGGACCAGAACTTCCAGACTCAACCTACTTTCTGTGCTGTATAAAATGACTATGTATTTCTGTTATCTGGGCTCTGTCTGCAGGTTCCATACGAGCCGAATGAACGAGTCCATGCATGTTTGTATCAGATATCTTTACCTCTGAATAAAACTGCTTTTTATTATACGAATATCCACCCTGTCCAGAGTCTCTACTTCGTCTCAGTTCTCCAGTAAACTTGTGTCATCAACACAAGCTAGCAAATTCTTTAGCCACCTACAATAGCATGGGACAGCACGTTGCCTGTTAAATTGAAAACGTTATTAGATAGTTAAAAGAAGCAAACTGGACTGGGTCTCCCAAAAGCATTGTAGCACTAAAATAATCTTAATTCACTGAGGTAAAAACAGTTTTCAAATTGGATATTCGCGCTTTCAAACCACTTGAGCCACAGACTCCAAATAAGTGTCATGATGTTGGAAAAATAGCGCACAACATTGCATAGGTCTTATTTTCGCGATTTGGACATTAATTCGCTTTCCAAAGCTAATAAACATGTGGAAATGTGAGCAGTATTTTGTATTCCTCGTTGAATTAGTTAGGGAGCATAAACAAGTACAAACTTTTTTTACATTCAAATTTCAATAGCTCTTTGGTCATGTGACCTACTGACTTCAAACAAGGTTCAGCATGTCCACTGAGTGGGCCTAAACATTGCACACCATTTAGTTTGTCCATTTTCATCTCACAAGATTTTACATGAATTTTTCCAAATGTAATATTTCAATAGCTCCTTCATCATGTGACCTACTGACTTCAAACAAGGTTCCGAATGTCCACTGAGTGGGCCTTAACATTGCACACCATTTAGTTTGTCCATTTTCATCTCACATGTTTTTACATTAATTGTTCAAGTTTTAAAATGTCAATAGCTCCTTGGTCATGTGACCCAATGAATTCAATCAAGGTTCAGAATGTCCACTGACTACCCTTCCATATTGCACACCCTTTAGTTTGTACATTTTCATCTCACAAGATTTTACATGAATTTTCTAAATGTAAAATTGTAATAGCTCCTTGGTCATGTGACCTAATGACTTCAAACAAGGTTCAGAATGTCCACTGACTACCCTTCTATATTGCACACTCTTTTTTGTGTACTGTAAAATCACGCGGTGTAACATACATTTTTCATCATTTTAAATATCAATAGCTCCTTGATCATGTCAATTACACACCTAAAAAGCGTGCAGTGGATATAACCTCTTGTCATGTATATTCTATATTGTTGTACATTAATATTAGTTTGACAATTAGGGGGTTCAGTTCAGTGTTGTGTTTACCCTTTTCTTTAATATTTATCTATAATAATTGGTAGTTCTAAGTACTTATTTTCCCAGTTTCTTGCCCCACAGTATTTAACAGCGGTACACAATAGGAGAGAGACAGATAATATCTCCCTACGTCGTTAATATCAACCATAAAGAAAAAGGGCAAAGTACTAAAGTCATGCTATTAATTGTCCAAAGCAGGGATGGAGAGTGAGCTGGTGAGGTAGGCTGCAGTGGGTTTGCTAGTCAATACATATACTGAACATGTAACCACAGTAAGGGTGGCCAGTAAATCAATGAATAAAAATGTTATATTGACAAATTAAACAGAAATGGTAGACCTTTAATCTTTTCCAACATGTCAACAGACATTTAACTTCAAATAAGTATGAAACATTTTGCAGTGTTAACTTTCTCTTTATCCCTGTTTGATGTACATTTCAGAGCCTCTTCAGTGTGGATGGGGTATAGCATACATTTCAACAACAAAGACAGCACTTCCAGTTTGTGTTCTTTACTCTGTTGAACTCTTTTGTCTTCATTCCTAGGCACAGCACATGGAACCACCGTTGGCATGCAAACATTATTTTCCATCATAATTTGCAAATAAATTCATTAAAAATCCTACAATGTGATTTTCTGGATTTTTTTTCTCATTTTGTCTGTCATAGTTGAAGTGTACCTATGATGAAAATTACAGGCCTCTCATCTTTTTAAGTGGGAGAACTTGCACAATTGGTGGCTGACTAAATACTTTTTTGCCCCACTGTAAATAAATATAATAACAATATGGGGATGAGGCAGTTGGATGGGCTATTTACAGATGCGCTATGTAACGGTGCAATGATCTGTAGGCTGCTCTGATAGCTGATGCTTAATGATAGTGAGGAAGATATGAGTCTCCAGCTTCAGTGATTTTTGCAATTCGTTCCAGTCATTGGCAGCAGAGAACTGGAAGGAGAGGCAGCGAAAGGAGGAATTGGCTTTGGGGTTGACCAGTGAAATATACCTGCTGGAGCGCGTGCTACGGGTGGGTGCTGCTATGGTGACCAGTGAGCTTAGATAAGGCGGGGCTTTACCTAGCAAGGACTTATAGATGACCTGGAGCCAGTGGGTTTGGCGACGAATATGAAGCGAGGGCCAGCCAACGAGAGAATACAGGTCGCAGTGGTGGGTAGTATATGGGGCTTTGGTGACAGAACTGATGGCACTGTGATAGACTGCATCCAATTTGCTGAGTAGAGTGTTGGAGGCTATTTTGTAAATTACATCGCCGAAGTCAAGGATCAGTAGGATAGTCAGTTTTACGAGGGTATGTTTGAAAGCATGAGCTTTGTTGCGAAATAGGAAGCCGATTGTAGATTTAATTTTGGATTGGAGATGCTTAATATGAGTCTGGAAGGAGAGTTTACAGTCTAACCAGACACCTAGGTATGTGTAGTTGTCCACATATTCTAAGTCAGAACCGTCCAGAGTAGTAATGCTAGGCGGGCGGGCGGGCGCGGGCAGCAATCGGTTGAAGAGCATGTATTTCGTTTTACTTGCATTTAAGAGCAGTTGGAGGCCACGGAAGGAGAGTTGTATGGAATTGAAGCTCGTCTGGAGGTTAATTAACACAGTGTCAAAAGAAGGGCCAGATGTATACAGAATGGTGTCGTCTGCGTGGAGGTGGATCAGAGAATCACCAGCCGCAAGAGCGACATCATTGATGTATACAGAGAAAAGAGTCGTGCTGAGAATTGAACCCTGTGGCACCCCCATAGAGACTGCCAGAGCTCCGGACAACAAGCCCTCCGATTTGACACACTGAACTATATCTGAGAAGTAGCTGTTGAGCCAGGCGAGGCAGTCATTTGAGAAACCAAGGCTGTTGAGTCTGCCGATAAGAATGCGGTGATTGACAGAGTCGAAAGCCTTGGCCAGGTCGATGAATACGGCTGCACAGTATTGTCTTTTGTCGATGGCGATTATGATATTGTTTAGGACCTTGAGCGTGGCTGAGGTACACCCAGGACCAGCTAGGAAACCAGATTGCGTAGCGGAGAAGGTACGTAGGGATTCGAAATGGTCGGTGATCTGTTTGTTAACTTGACTTTGGAAGACCCTAGAAAGGCAGAGTAGGATAGATATAGGTCTGTAACAGTTTGGGTCTAGAGTGTCTCCCACTTTGAACAGGGGGATGACCACGGCAGCTTTCCAAAGTCTTAACTGACTTGCCTAGTAAAAAATATATTTTTTTTTAAATAACCAAGGAGCTATTGACATTTTAAATGTATAAAAATGCATGTAAAACCGTTTGAGATGAAAATGGACAAGCTAAATGGTGTGCAATATAGAAGGGTAGTCAGTGGACATTCAGAACCTTGTTTGAAGTCATTAGGTCACATGACCAAGGAGCTATTGAAATTTTTTATTTGGAAAATTTCATGTAAAACCATGTGAGATAAAAATGTACAAACTAAAGTGTGTGCAATGTGTAGACCCACTGAGTGGACATTATGAACCTTGTTTTAAGTTAGTAGGTCACATGACCAAGGAGCTATTGAATATTTAAATATAGAAAAATTAATGTAAAAACGTGTGAGATGAAAATGGACAAACTAAAGGGTGTGCAATATAGAAGGGTAGTCATTGGACATTCTGAACCTTGATTGAAGTCACTAGGTCATATGACCAATGAGCTATTGAAATTCAAAAATGTAAACAAATCATTTAAAATAGTGCAAGATGTAAATCGATAAAAAAAAAAAAAAGTGTGTGCAATGTGTGTCTATGCCATCGGGTTAGCTACAACCAGTTTTTAAAGTTTTAGGAGTATTGGTTAAAGAGCTATTGACATTTGAAAAATTAGATTTGTCACTATGTTGACGGTTCCTAACTGCTGTTGGTGGACGTAAGGAAAACTACAGGCGAATATCCAACCTGAAACTGTCTTTTACCTCGGTTCTTAATTCCATTGAAACTAAATGGACAAAACATGATCTTAGTGCTACGATGCTTTTGTGGAAGCCAGACCTGGTTGGGGACATTGTACATTGAAGAAATATGCTCCAACCTTAATACATTTTAACTTGCTAAGTGTGGCTAGCTAGTAACGTTAGATGGTAGCTAACTAGCTAGTACGAGTTAGCTGGTCGACTTGCTAGCAAAGCTCCTGCTAGCTATTTAATCAAACTCCAGATGATCCGTATAAACGTTATGATAGAACTAACTTCCTAGCTCAATAACTAAACTACACATATTTGCAGGATGTCTTCCTTAGGTATCTATATCTATCATAGCAAATAGCTTTCTCACTCATTGTCAACATGTCTATTAATGATGACGTAGTTAGACCGTAATATATGGTAAAGTGCGCAAAAATATATTCGTGCGTGAGACATCATGCATTTCTCTCCTAAAATTAAGAAAACCAAGAAAATATGTAATAATTGGCTACAAAGGGATCTTTCTGTCCTTCCTTTCTGTGCTTCTGTCCAAGGCAGAGGGACTGTCTCGCTTTTTGTACCCCTCATTATTTTTATTTGTAAATCCCTCTACCTGTAAAGACATCAACAAGACATTTCTTGACTTCATCTGGAAGTGTTGGATTTTGTTGACGTAAGTAACACTTTCAAGACCAATTGGTTGAAAAGATGTTTGTTCAATACATAATCAATTTGGTATGTCATTCCAAACAATGTGTTTAATAAGTTGGAGGTCTTCAATTTTTACTGAAATGTAATTATATTCCTGAAAGATTACCCGCTAAATTGGCTAGGTTTCACCAACAAGCTTTAATGTTCTGGAAAATATGTTTCCTGCACAATTTTTCCCCACATGAAGCTATTTTTTGTGTGGAATAATTCAGACATAAGTAATTGTTCTACCCTAGCTGGCATGAGAGGAATATTGACTTTATTCTTGATGTCATTATTGAAAGAGATCTTGATACCTCACATCTCAAAATAGGGTTACTTAATGTTAGATCCCTCACTTCAAAGGCAGTCATAGTCAATGAACTAATCACTGTTCATAATCTTGATGTGATTGGCCTGACTGAAACATGGCTTAAGCCTGATGAATTTATGGGTTAAATGAGGCCTCACCTCCTGGTTACACTAGTGACCATATCCCCCGTGCATCCCGCAAAGGCGGAGGTGTTGCTAACATTTACGATAGCAAATTTCAATTTACAAAAAAAAAATGACGTTTTCGTCTTTTGAGCTTCTAGTCATGAAATCTATGCAGCCTACTCAATCACTTTTTATAGCTACTGTTTACAGGCCTCCTGGGCCATATGCAGCGTTCCTCTCTGAGTTCCCTGAATTCCTATCAGACCTTGTAGTCATAGCAGATCATATTCAAATTTTTGGTGATTTTAATATTCATATGGAGAAGTCCACAGACCCTCTCCAAAAGTCTTTCGGAGCCATCATCGACTCAGTGGGTTTTGTCCAACATGTCTCTGGACCTACTTACTGCCACAGTCATACTCTGGACCTAGTTTTGTCCCATGGAATAAATGGTGTAGATCTTAATGTTTTTCCACATAATCCTGGACTATCGGACCACCATTTTATTACGTTTGCAATCGCAACAAATAATCTGCTCAGACCCCAACCAAGGAGCATCAAAAGTCGTGCTATAAATTCTCAGACAACACAAAAATTCCTTGATGCCCTTCCAGACTCCTTCTGCCTACCCAAGGACGTCAGAGGACAAAAATCAGTTAACCACCTAACTGAGGAACTCAATTTAACCTTGCGCAATACCCTAGATGCAGTTGCACCCCTAAAAACGAAAAACATTTGTCATAAGAAACTAGCTCCCTGGTATACAGAAAATACCCGAGCTTTGAAGCAAGCTTCCAGAAAATTGGAACGGAAATGGCGCCACACTAAACTGGAAGTCTTCCCACTAGCTTGGAAAGACAGTACCGTGCAGTACCGAAGAGCCCTCACTGCTGCTCGATCATCCTACTTTTCCAACTTAATCGAGGAAAATAAGAACAATCCAAAATTTATTTTTGATACTGTTGCAAAGCTAACTAAAAAGCAGCATTCCCCAAGAGAGGATGTCTTTCATTTCAGCAGTAATAAATTCATGAACTTATTTGAGGAAAAGATCATGACCATTAGAAAGCAAATTACGGACTCCTCTTTGAATCTGCGTATTCCTCCAGGGCTTAGCTGTCCTGGATCTGCACAGCTCTGCCAGGGCCTGGGATCGGGAGAGACACTTAAGTGTTTTAGTACTATATCTCTTGACACAATGATGAAAATAATCATGGCCTCTAAACCTTCAAGCTGCATACTGGATCCTATTCCTACTAAACTACTGAAAGAGCTGCTTCCTGTGCTTGGCCCTCCTATGCTGAACATAATAAACAGCTCTATCCACCGGATGTGTAGCAAACTCACTAAAAGTGGCAGTAATAAAGCCTCTCTTGAAAAAGCCAAACCTTGACCCGGGAAATATAAAAAACTATCGGCCTATATCGAATCTTCCATTCCTCTCAAAAATTTTAGAAAAAGCTGTTGCGCAGCAACTCACTGCCTTCCTGAAGACAAACAATGTATACGAAATGCTTCAGTCTGGTTTTAGACCCCATCATAGCACTTAGACTGCACTTGTGAAGGTGGTAAATTACCTTTTAATGGCGTCAGACCGAGGCTCTGCATCTGTCCTCGCGTGCCTTTGACACCATCGATCACCACATTCTTTTGGAGAGACTGGAAACCCAAATTGGTCTACACGGACAAGTTCTGGCCTGGTTTAGATCTTACCTGTCGGAAAGATATCAGTTTGTATCTGTGAATGGTTTGTCCTCTGACAAATCAACTGTACATTTCGGTGTTCCTCAAGGTTCCGTTTTAGGACCACTATTGTTTTCACTATATATTTTACCTCTTGGGGATGTTATTCGAAAACATAATGTTAATTTTCACTGCTATGCGGATGACACACAGCTGTACATTTCAATGAAACATGGTGAAGCCCAAAAATTGCCCTCGCTAGAAGCCTGTGTTTCAGACATAAGAAAGTGAATAGCTGAAAACGTTCTACTTTTAAACTCGGACAAAACAGAGATGCTTGTTCTAGGTCCCAAGAAACAAAGAGATCTTCTGTTAAATCTGACAATTAATCTTGATGGTTGTAAAGTCGTCTCAAATAAAACTGTGAAGGACCTCGGCGTTACTCTTGACCCTGATCTCTCTTTTGACGAACATATCAAGACTGTTTCAAGGACAGCTTTTTTCCATCTACGTAACATTGCAAAAATCAGACATTTTCTGTCCAAAAATGATGCAGAAAAATTCATCCATGCATTTGTTACTTCTAGGTTAGACTACTGCAATGCTATACTTTCCGGCTACCCGGATAAAGCACTAAATAAACTTCAATTAGTGCTAAATACGGCTGCTAGAATCCTCACTAGAACCAAGAAATTTGATCATATTACTCCAGTGCTAGCTTCCCTACACTGGCTTCCTGTTAAGGCAAGGGCTGATTTCAAGGTTTTACTGTTAACCTATAAAGCGTTACATGGGCTTGCTCCTACCTATCTTTCCGAGTTGGTCCTGCCGTACATACCTATACGTACGCTACGGTCACAAAACGCAGGCCTCCTAATTGTCCCTAGAATTTCTAAGCAAACAGCGGGAGGCAGGGCTTTCTCCTATAGATCTCCATTTTTATGGAACGGTCTGCCTACCCATGTGAGAGACGCAGACTCGGTCTCAACCTTTAAGTCTTTACTGAAGACTTATCTCTTCAGTAGGTCATATGATTGAGTGTAGTCTGGCCCAGGAGTGTGAAGGTGAACGGAAAGGCTCTGGAGCAACGAACCGCCCTTGCTGTCTCTGCCTGGCCGGTTCCCCTCTCTCCACTGGGATTCTCTGCCTCTAACCCTATTACAGGGGCTGAGTCACTGGCTTACTGGTGCTCTTTCATGCCGTCCCTAGGAGGGGTGCGTCACTTGAGTGGGTTGAGTTACTGACGTGATCTTCCTGTCTGGGTTGGCGCCCCCCCTTGGTTTGTGCTGTGGTGGAGATCTTTGTGGGCTATACTCGGCCTTGTCTCAGGATTGTAAGTTGGTGGTTGAAGATTTCCCTCTAGTGGTGCGGGGGCTGAGCTTGGCAAAGTGGGTGGGGTTATATCCTTCCTGTTTGGCCCTGTCCGGGGGTATCTTCGGATGGGGCCACAGTGTCTCCTGACCGCTCCTGTCTCAGCCTCCAGTATTTATGCTGCAGTAGTTTATGTGTCGGGGGGCTAGGGTCAGTTGGTTATATCTGGAGTACTTCTCCTGTCTTATCCAGTGTCCTGTGTGAATTTAAGTATGCTCTCTCTAATTCTCTCGTTCTCTCTTTCTTTCTCTCTCTCTCTGAGAACCTGAGCCCTAGGACCATACATCACGGCAAACCGGGCACGATGACTCCTTGCTGTCCCCAGTCCACCTGGCCTTGCTGCTATTCCAGTTTCAACTGTTCTGCCTGCGGTTATGGAACCGCCACCTGTCCCAGACCTGCTGTTTTCAACTCTTAATGGTCGGCTATGAAAAGCCAACTGAAAATTATTCATGATTATTATTTGACCATGCTTGTCACTTATGAACATTTTGAACATCTTGGCATAGTTCTGTTATGATCTCCACCCGGCACAGCCAGAAGAGGACTGGCCACCCCTCATAGCCTGGTTCCTCTCTAGGTTTCTTCCTAGGTTTTGGCCTTTCTAGGGAGTTTTTCCTAGCCACCGTGCTTCTACAGCTGCATTGCTTGCTGTTTGGGGTTTTAGGCTGGGTTTCTGTACAGCACTTCGAGATATTAGCTGATGTACGAAGGGCTATATAAAATAAACTTGATTGATTGATGTCTTTGACAGCAGGGGTAATATTCTTGCTTGTGGGTAAATACCACTAAAAGTGTTATTTTTTGTCCTCAAGATAAGTAATTCAAAATTGTATATAAAAAAATATACACTTGATCAGATTTCAAAAGGATCCTTATGTGTGTATGCGTTCATGACAATCGAAGCATAATGACATAGACTTCAAACTAAATTGTATACATTTTAGACTATTTTATTTCAGTGGAAGGAAGCAATGTCCCAAGTGCTGCTCAATCAACTTCAAAGAGAATAATTTGTAGGAAAAATTATACATTTAAAAAATATTTCCTAATTTTCTTCATTAAATGTTATCCTACTTATAGACTTTTGTGTTAAATGCTGCACTTTTTATAAGAATATTGACTATTTTCTGTACATCCTCAGTCGTTGTCCACCCTTTTACATTGTGGTTACTGGCACTTATATATATTTTGACATCAAAATACAATATATATTTTCTACAATGAGATCACAAACAGGAAATTATGTAACTTCCTTGGCGGGAAAACAACTGTGGTGAACCTGGTGGGTATCTAGATTTCATACTATTTCATTTTCATTATGTTGGTGTTGTGATGTGGGAAAGCATAACATGTCCACCCTGTTAAGCAAAATTACAAAAGACGTTAATCAAATTTCATAATTTCTAAATATATTTGTCAAACAATGCAAATTCCTTTTCAAGTGGCAGCCATTATCCTAGCTTCATCACAATCACTTGGAGCATAGTTGCACATTTTTGCTCAAAATGTCCACCCTGTTATTGTCCACCCTGTTTTCCATGTACACGTAACAGGGTGGACATGCACTCAACAGGGTGGACAAATGGATATCTTGCAGTTATGTGTTGCAAAATATGTTTTTGTTCATAAATTGTATTACATAATTACAGTATATATAGCATGTATAGTATTTTAAGAATAAATAAATATCAATTGAATCAGGTCTTTCTGAATGAATGGCACCTCATCTTAGTGCAGCTGAAAGACAGCGGCAATACAGAGAACGACATAATGCTGACCCAGGAACAAGGAGAGTATCTAGAGAAAGAGAGGGAGAAATGGAGGAAAGATAAAGAGGCAGGGAAGAAGAAGTCAATAGCTGAACTCTGTGATAGAGTGCAGCATGCAGAAAGGAAGAAATGGAGTGATTAAAAAAGGATACTGAGAGCCAGGGCCAAGGCTAATGCGTTGCTGCAGTCTGCAGAGGTAACCCTCCTTCCTCCCCATACACACATGCATCCATTTTTCTTGTACAGTAGCTGGTTGAGTATTGAAATGTATAAGGTGTTTGTTACTCTTTATATCTTATCATATGCTATCTCACCTCAGATGCCTGCCTTAGATGCCATTAAAGGAACAATGAAGATTAATCAGGTTATCAGTGTCTCACCAGGCCAGACAAAATACTAGGACATTACTTGTCTGTGCAAGAAGGATAGTGGCATGTTGGACTGTCCTTGTTTCCAGCTCAAAGAGGCAACCCTTGGTGACCCTGCAGCATCTAACCAGCTCCCTACATCTCATGACGAGGCTGACACCACATGGCGACCTGGCACCATTGAACTTAATCACGTAGGGGAGTGGTGTGTTGTCAATTATGACCATGAAGAGTACCCTGGCATCATCATGGATGTAGAGGAACATCACATTAAGGTGCAGTGCATGCACCGGAATGCCATCAACAAATTCTTCTGGTCAAGTCCAAAGGAAGATATTTGTTGGTACTCTGATGGACAGATCATTTGTCAGATGCCAGAGACATAGGCTGTTAATGAACACTGTGCAGATGGAAAAATCCACCTGGAGGTACGTGGAAGAGCATTTGGGGTGAAAGGGGGGAGAGATGGAAAGAGGAAGAGAGGGACAGGAATGTATTTTAATGCTAATTCCAATGATTTTCTAACGGCTATGTATTTTTGTGTTGTTGTTTTTCACAATGAATACAGTTGAAGTCGGAAGTTTACATACACTTAGGTTGGAGTCATTAAAACTTGTTTTTCAACCACTCCACACATTTCTTTTTAACAAATTATAGTTTGGGCAAGTCGGTTAGGACATCTACTTTGTGTATGACACAAATAATTTTTCCAACAATTGTTCACAGACAGATTATTTCACTTATAATTCACTTTATCACAATTCCAGTGGGTCAGAAGTTTACTTACACTAAGTTGACTGTGCCTTTAAACAGCTTCGAAAATTCCCGAAAATGATATCATGGCTTTAGAAGCTTCTGATAGCCTAATTGACTTTATTTGAGGCAATTGGAGGTGTACCTGTGAATGTATTGATGTTGTAGGGCTTCACAAGCCTGGTTCATCCTTGGGAGCAATTTCCAAACGCCTGAAGGTACCACGTTCATCTGTACGAACAATAGTACGCCAGTATTAAACACCATGGGACCACGCAGCCGTCATACCGCTCAGGAAGGAGACGCGTTCTGTCTCCTAGAGATGAACGTACTTTGGTGCGAAAAGTGCAAATCAATCCCAGAACAACAGCAAAGGACCTTGTGAAGATGCTGGGGGAAACAGGTACAAAAGTATCTTTATCCACAGTAAAACGAGTCCTATTTCGACATGACCTGAAAGGCCCCTCAGCAAGGAAGAAGCCACTGCTCCAAAACCGCCATAAAAAAGCCTGACTACGGTTTGCAACTGCACATGGGGACAAAGATCGTACTTTTTGGAGAAATGGCCATAACGACTCTTGTTATGTTTGGAGGAAAAAGAGGGAGGCTTGCAAGCAGAAGAACACCATCCCAACCGTGAAGCATGGGGGTGGCAGCATCATGTTGTGGGGGTGCTTTGCTGCAGGAGGGACTGGTGCACTTCACAAAATAGATGGCATCATGAGGGAGAACATTTTGTGGATATATTGAAGCAACATCTCAAGACATCAGTCAGGAGGTTAAAGCTTGGTCTCAAATGGGTCTCTCAAAGTGACAACGAGCCCAAGCATACTTCCAAAGTTGTGACAAAATGGCTTAAGGACAACAAAGTCAAGATATTGGAGTGGCCATCACAAAGTCCTGACCTCAATCCTATAGAAAATGTGTAGGCAGAACTGAAAAAGCATGTGCGATCAAGGAGGCCTACAAACCTGACTCAGTTACACCAGCTCTGTCAGGAGGAATGGGCCAAAATTCACCCAACTTATTGTGGGAAGCTTGTGGAAGGCTACACGAAACATTTGACCCAAGTAAACAATGTAAAGGCAATGCTACCAAATACTAATTGAGTGTATGTAAACTTCTGACCCACTGAGAATGTGATGAAAGAAATAAAATCTGAAAGAAATAATTCTACTATTATTCTGACATGTCACATTCCTAAAATAAAGTGCTGTTCCTAACTGACCCAAGACAGCAACTTTTTACTAGGATTAAATGTCAGGAATTGTGAAAAACTGAGTTTAAATGTATTTGGCTAAGGTGTATGTAAACTTCCGACTTGAACTGTATGTAACTAAATAGCAGTTTCAGTGTTGTTACTACAACTATTACTATGTACATGTCTATACAGTATTCAGTGTTCAGGGTTTCATTTATGTTCTGTCCCATTATAGCTGTCCACCCTGTTATACCTTGGTCCACCCTGTTATCGTGGCATCTTTTTCAAGTTAATTCAGTTACATTCTCAAATATCAAGAATTTGTGTAATGTATTTTAAAGAGTAAGACACGACATACACCACACAATCAGGACATTGTCTGGAAAAAAGCTTGGTTGATGCCATACAAATATTGTTTACCAAACAAATTTAAGGAAGTGCACTTTAAGATTCAACATAAGATATATCCATGTAATTCTATGTTTCCCAATTTGTGGCTATTGATGATATATGCGTTTTCTGCTAAAAAAAGGTGAAAATCTGACTCACTTGTCCTATGAATGTAAAACTGTGATAGATTTTTGTGAAAACCTTGCAGAATAATTATTTACCTTTTTGAACACTACCCATGTTTTTGACATGAAGGATATACTGTAATATGTTACTATTGCAATGATAACAAGACCATTGAAATTGTTATTATTGTTGCCAAATGCTTTATACACAAACAAAAATTCCAGAATTCTATTACAAATATTTTTGATTGAACTTAATCATCTTGTTAAGAATAACAAAAAGAATAACATCTTCCTGAATCATTATAATGAGATTTTTGTCTGAGTATATACAATTACACTAGAGTTGTCATTCTTTAAAAAAATTGTTGTTTATATATTTTTTGTTATTTATATATATATATATTTTTTTTAATGTATTTTCTTGTTTAAACCTTAGTTTTGTTTTGTTAGACATGTCTAATGTAGGTAAACTATTGAACATTTTGTATTATGAATAAACAAAACAACAATAATACGCACAGAATGACAGAAGCTGGAAGAAAAGACATCCCTCCCACTGAGCAACCACATTGGAAGATGTGTTCGAATCTCATCACGGACTTTAGCATTTTAGCCAATTAGCAACTTAGCAACTACTTACCATGTTAGCTAACCCTTCCCCCGACCCTTAGCCCTAACACATAGCCTAGCTAACATTAGCCACCTTGCTAACGCAAGTGTTAGCCACCTACAGTGGCGTAAAGTACTTAAGTAAAACTACTTAAGTAGTTTTTTGGGGTATCTGTACTTTACTATTTATATTTTTTGTCAACTTTTACTTGTACTTCACTACATTCCTAAAGAAAATAATGTACTTTTTACTCCATATATTTTCCCTGACACCCAAAAGTACTAGTCACATTTTGAATGTTTAGCAGGTCAGGAAAATGGTCAAATTCACGCACTTATCAAGAGAACATCCCTGGTAATTCCTACAGCCTCTGATCTGGCGTACTCACTAAGCAATAATGCTTCGTTTGTAAATATGTCTGTGTTGGAGTGTGCCCCTGCTCCCCGTATACCTTTGATATTTTTGTGCATTTTTCAATTACATTTACTTTTGATACTTAACTATATTTAAAACCAAATACTTGTAGACTTTTACTCAAGTAGTATTTTACTAGGTGACTTTTACTTGAGACATTTTCTATTAACGTATCTTTACTTTCACTCAAGTATGACAATTGGGCACTTTTTCCACCACTGGCCACCTTGCCCCAGCTAATGTTAGCCACAACATTTTTCAAATTCTAAACATATCATATGAATTGTAATTCGTAACATATCATACAAATTGTAATTTGCAACATATCGTACGAAATGGATGATGGACGTCCACAAATGAATACATTCCAAACCAAACTTAACATGCAGTATCATACTAATTGGAGTGTGCCTGATTTACTATGTTACGTCTAGAGCAGTCCTCTTAAACTTTACCCTATCTCCCTCTCACACACACACGCACACAGTATAATTGCAGTACACTAGTATAACTGCAGTATGCTGCAAACACTTCTTCCAAAAGAACACCGTTTTTTTTACTGCAGTAATTTAGCTGTGTAACTGCAGTACACTGCAGTTATTCTGCAATAACTGCATCCAAAATACCACAGTAGACTGCAGTTACTGCACTTTTACTGTAGTTTCAAAACTGCAATCTTTTTTTGTAAAGGACACACACAGAGAGCGAGAGAAGCCAAGAAGAATGGTAAAAATGTAAAGATCGTTAGGTGTGGATACATACAAAAACTATCTTCTTGGCTAAAGTAGAACTTAACATACCCAGTGGTAGGCTATTGAATTGGGCAAACACTGAGCATCAGCTGAGAGGATTGGTTAGTTGTTGTTATGCACTGTCTATCAGCACATAGTGATTCGTTTTTATTATTCCAATAAATGTTCCATTTGACTTTAATTTTGTTTTGAGGATGCCTAGTCTTGCTCTTTTGGAGAACAATTTGATTTGCTTATTTGTCAGATCCTTCCCAACTGAAATTATAGTCTATAGACTAAACATAAAAGGGAAATCAATTAGCCTATAGTCAATCAAGGAAATATATACAAAATTGGTACATTTCATTGTATCTGAGAAAGGTATGCATTGAATGAGGAAAATCAGCAATTTAAATCAAATGTTTACTATAATAGAATGAAAGGTTAACCCAACCCCCACTCTACTCAGTCATTCCGTACACCCTCATTTGCATAAACATGAGTAATTTATGAATAATAAATATGTACTTGCCTTCAGTGAGAGCCAACCATTTGCATATCACCATGGCACTACAGTTATATATACTGTGTGCGGTGTTATCATGAAGCCTTTAAGCCTGCATAAACCAAATCAAAGGAAATGCTTTAACAGGTAGGCCTATGTGAGACTCACTTTTCTATCTTTATCACTCTTGCACGCGCTCTCAAACAGCGGTAAATATTCAAACTTTAACGTTTGAGCGTTTTATTTACAGATATGGTTTTAGTATGGCGTGATATGTAGGTAGCTTGTATCTACTATACCCACTGCTCGTCCCCCCCCCCCCCCCCCTGTGTATTGCATAAACATGAAGTGTAATGCATTATTGATGAGCCCGTAGCAGCGTTTTATAGTCTATTGTGTGTTTGCGCGTATGTCCGTGCATGTGTGTGCGCCCGCGCAAGCGTGTGTCCGTGTTCACTTCTAGGGGGTTATTCTGCTTTTGATAACATGCAGCTATGCATTTAGGTTGCATTACCCCTATTCAAGCACGATTCAGCAGTGAGAAATTAGAGGGACATTTTGATTGAATTCTGAGACATTTTAGCAGACTAAACAAAACCGATGAGCTTACTCTTTGTTTTGTGTCAAGTTATATAGCATACATCTATACAGTTTCCTATTGCTAACATCGTGATGTAGCCTAGTTTCCCTATTTGTATTATAATTGTGTGTAACTTATTTTTGTGCAACAAAATCATTAATACACACATTGACTGACAGGAGGGTGTGTGTGTGTGAGAGAGAGAGTGTGTGTGTGAGCTATCACAGGGATTAATTGACATATTTTTACTAGCATTATACCATTAAACTGTGTGTGTGTCTGTGTCTGTGTCTGTGTGTGAGAGAGACAGAGAGCGAGTGAGAGTCTTCTACATATTACTGTCTGTGTGACTAAAGGCAGTGTCTATGCGTTCTGACAGACTGTGTGTGTCTGTGTGACTAAAGGCAGTGTCTATGCATTCTGACAGACTGTGTGTGTGTCTGTGTGACTAAAGGCAGTGTCTATGCGTTCTGACAGACTGTGTGTGTGTCTGTGTGACTAAAGGCAGTGTCTATGCGTTCTGACAGACTGTGTGTGTGTCTGTGTGACTAAAGGCAGTGTCTATGCGTTCTGACAGACTGTGTGTGTGTCTGTGTGACTAAAGGCAGTGTCTATGCGTTCTGACAGACTGTGTGTGTGTCTGTATGACTAAAGGCAGTGTCTATGCGTTCTGACAGACTGTGTGTGTGTCTGTGTGACTAAAGGCAGTGTCTATGCGTTCTGACAGACTGTGTGTGTGTCTGTGTGACTAAAGGCAGTGTCTATGCGTTCTGACAGACTGTGTGGTGGGAAATCACGCAGGGTTGCTTTGGCATCACCACATCAGCCAAATGATCTGAGCAACACCCTGATTGAGTTACTCTCATTTTGTCGGAAATGAACTGCATTTGCTCTAGCCTGTGCTGCATGATGTAAAAATATTGTTTCATATAAAAAGCTTGAGGCAGTGACAGTGCTAGTTCCAGAGTCTTACATAGAGAATGAGATAGTCTTTTAGCACAAATTTGTGTATCAACTGACGACATAGCAATGATAGTGGGGAATGGGTAGTGCCTTGTTGGCTGTACTTTAGTGTGATGCTGCTTTTTGTGATTTTCTCATTGTGATTTAATTGTGGTGTATATTGCTATCCGAATGATTGATTGACACATATTTTACTAGCATTATATATACCACAATACTGAATACCAGAGCCTAAAGGATATCTATTTAAATGTATGTTTTATATGATTGAAATGAGCACGTCAACTACTAGCCTACTGTTTTTTATTCTTTATGCATGGAGAAGCTCTAAGTGTTCTCGAAACAAGCTACATGTCCTCTGTAAGGTGGTTACCATGTTCAAAGGGTCCACTAGCTACCTATACTCGACCAATCAGCCTCATGTTGTGGACCCAGTCAGTATTAGGGTTATTATGAGGAAACATATTATAGGAATGATGGTGGTGGTGGTGGTGGTGATGATGGTGGTGGTAATAATGGTTATGGTGGTGGTAAAGGTGGTGGTGATGATGGTTATGGTGGTAATGATGGTTATGGTGGTGGTAAAGGTGGTGGTGATGATGGTTATGGTGGTGATGATGGTTATGGTGGTGATGGTTGTGGTGATGATGATTGTGGTGATGATGATGGTTATGGTGGTGATGATGGTTATGGTGGTGATGATGGTTATGGTGGTGATGATGGTTATGGTTGTGGTTGTGGTGATGATTGTGGTGGTGGCCGTGATGAATTCTGCATTTATTATGAGGATGAAGACCAGGATTTGACCAGGGTGATGATGATAATGATGATGAGAGTGCAGATGGAAAGGATGAGTTCCTGTCTTCGTGTTTGTTGTTGTTGTTTACATGGTTGTCCTTCATTTCCCTCAGAATTATTGGATGCCATTCAATTATTTGCAGTGGTCATTGAAGCAGAATATGATATACAATTTTGTTTGAGATTGGTATGAAATTATGCTTTGTGTATAGTATGTATCAATTCCTAATCCTTAGACACACTCAGTTAATTCCTTAATTTCCTTATTTAAATTCCCTTCATGTGAATATTAATTCTTGCACCCCATGATACCCACCCCTTTTTAATTTCCACACCCACCATTGATGCAGTAGTTGCCATGGTGACTATGAGGGGCTGTGGTGATGTCAGAAGCTCCCCTAAGGACAGGTGGGGCGGCAGGGTAGCCTAGTGGTTAGAGCGTTGGACTAGTAACCGGAAGGTTGCAAGTTCAAATCCTCGAGCTGACAAGGTACAAATCTGTCGTTCTGCCCCTGAACAGGCAGTTAACCCACTGTTCCTAGGCCGTCATTGAAAATAAGAATTTGTTCTTAACTGACTTGCCTAGTTAAATAAAGGTAAAAAAAAAAAAAAAAAAAAAAAAAAAGGTGACTATTGGCATACAGCACCCCCAAGAGCAGAACTGACCACCACTAGAGTGTTTTTATGGAATTACACTGGCACAGTGTAAGCACCTGTGCTTGATCAATCATGAAACCCATTTGCGTGGATAAAATGTTTAATTTAGTTGTGTTATCCCACATACATTGTCTCCAATCTCATTGGTCTGAGAATGTACACACTATGTTGAATATCAGATTAACTTTGAGTTATTGTCAACATTGTGAGTATGCCTGTGTGTGTGTGTATCTGTGTGATGGTGCGTAATGCATATGTGTATCTCTGTGTCTGAGTGTGTATGTTTCTCCAGCCAGCCAGTTTGGCATTAAACCCCCTCTGTCCCCTCCCCCTCTCCCTCAGACAGCCACCGCTCCCCCTCCAACCCTCTCCCTAATTGAGCTTTGTGTCTACCTCCTCTCCATTCAAATCAAGAGACATTTGCATACACTGTGTGCCAGCTCCCCAGCTGTACAGTAACTAAATGAGGAACACAGACCGACTTTGTGTGAGGTGCATAGTAAATAGGCAGGAGACCAGCGCTACTCCTCTCTCCTGGAAACACATGCATCCATCCATCCATTCATCCATACCTCCATCCAAAATAGCAGAATTAAATAGCTGGCTATTAATTTCTTCAAATGTATTGCGATACAGAACACGCACACAGGATGTACACACACACACAGAGAGAGAGAGAGAGAGAGAGAGTGAAGTCAGAGTCAGGAATTCTGGCTGCAGTAAGTGTTTATACAAGTACATTATTACTTTATTACAGAACTGGTCCTGAATTAAATTACAACCTCAATGCACCCTCTAACTATACATGAAATATGCATGCACATCCTTAAAGGGAATGTTAAGAACCCCTAGGCCAGCCTTTTATTTTCACATCCTAAAGGGAATGTTAAGAACCCCTAGGCCAGCCTTTTATTTTCACATCCTTAAAGGGAATGTTTTAAGAACCCCTAGGCCAGCCTTTTATTTTCACATCCTAAAGGGAATGTTAAGAACCCCTAGGCCAGCATTTTATTTTCACATCCTAAAGGGAATGTTAAGAACCACTAGGCCAGCCTTTTATTTTCACATCCTAAAGGGAATGTTAAGAACCCCTAGGCCAGTCTTTTATTTTCACATCCTAAAGGGAATGTTAAGAACCACTAGGCCAGCCTTTTATTTTCACATCCTAAAGGGAATGTTAAGAACCCCTAGGCCAGCCTTTTATTTTCACATCCTAAAGGGAATGTTAAGAACCCCTAGGCCAGCCTTTTATTTTCACATCCTAAAGGGAATGTTAAGAACCCCTAGGCCAGTCTTTTATTTTCACATCCTAAAGGGAATGTTAAGAACCCCTAGGCCAGTCTTTTATTTTCACATTCCAAAGGGAATGTTAAGAACCCCTAGGCCAGCCTTAGATTTTCACATCCTAAAGGGAATGTTAAGAACCCCTAGGCCAGCCTTTTATTTTCACATCCTAAAGGGAATGTTTTAGAACCCCTAGGCCAGCCTTTTATTTTCACATCCTAAAGGGAATGTTAAGAACCCCTAGGCCAGTCTTTTATTTTCACATCCTAAAGGGAATGTTTTAGATCCCCTAGGCCAGCCTTTTATTTTCACATCCTAAAGGGAATGTTAAGAACCCCTAGGCCAGCCTTTTATTTTCACATCCTAAAGGGAATGTTAAGAACCCCTAGACCAGTCTTTTATTTTCACATCCTAAAGGGAATGTTTTAGAACCCCTAGGCCAGTCTTTTATTTTCACATCCTAAAGGGAATGTTAAGAACCCCTAGGCCAGTCTTTTATTTTCACATCCTAAAGGGAATGTTAAGAACCCCTAGGCCAGTCTTTTATTTTCACATCCTAAAGGGAATGTTAAGAACCCCTAGGCCAGCCTTTTATTTTCACATCCTAAAGGGAATGTTAAGAACCCCTAGGCCAGCCTTTTATTTTCACATCCTAAAGGGAATGTTAAGAACCCCTAGGCCAGCCTTTTATTTTCACATTCTAAAGGGAATGTTAAGAACCCCTAGGCCAGCCTTTTATTTTCACATCCTAAAGGGAATGTTAAGAACCCCTAGGCCAGCCTTTTATTTTCACATCCTAAAGGGAATGTTAAGAACCCCTAGGCCAGCCTTAGATTTTCACATCCTAAAGGGAATGTTAAGAACCCCTAGGCCAGCCTTTTATTTTCATATCCTAAAGGGAATGTTTTAGAACCCCTAGGCCAGCCTTTTATTTTCACATCCTAAAGGGAATGTTAAGAACCCCTAGGCCAGCCTTTTATTTTCATATCCTAAAGGGAATGTTAAGAACCCCTAGGCCAGTCTTTTATTTTCACATCTTAAAGGGAATGTTAAGAACCCCTAGGCCAGCCTTTTATTTTCACATCCTAAAGGGAATGTTAAGAACCCCTAGGCCAGTCTTTTATTTTCACATCCTAAAGGGAATGTTAAGAACCCCTAGGCCAGCATTTTATTTTCACATCCTAAAGGGAATGTTAAGAACCCCTAGGCCAGCCTTTTATTTTCACATCCTAAAGGGAATGTTAAGAACCCCTAGGCCAGCCTTTTATTTTCACATCCTAAAGGGAATGTTAAGAACCCCTAGGCCAGCCTTTTATTTTCACATCCTAAAGGGAATGTTTTAGAACCCCTAGGCCAGCCTTTTATTTTCACATCCTAAAGGGAATGTTTTAGAACCCCTAGGCCAGCCTTTTATTTTCACATCCTAAAGGGAATGTTAAGAACCCCTAGGCCAGCCTTTTATTTTCATATCCTAAAGGGAATGTTAAGAACCCCTAGGCCAGTCTTTTATTTTCACATCTTAAAGGGAATGTTAAGAACCCCTAGGCCAGCCTTTTATTTTCACATCCTAAAGGGAATGTTAAGAACCCCTAGGCCAGTCTTTTATTTTCACATCCTAAAGGGAATGTTAAGAACCCCTAGGCCAGCATTTTATTTTCACATCCTAAAGGGAATGTTAAGAACCCCTAGGCCAGCCTTTTATTTTCACATCCTAAAGGGAATGTTAAGAACCCCTAGGCCAGCCTTTTATTTTCACATCCTAAAGGGAATGTTAAGAACCCCTAGGCCAGCCTTTTATTTTCACATCCTAAAGGGAATGTTTTAGAACCCCTAGGCCAGCCTTTTATTTTCACATCCTAAAGGGAATGTTAAGAACCCCTAGGCCAGCCTTTTCTTGTCCACCTATTGACAGGATATTTCACACATTTCAACTCATTTCAGGATTCAATCAAAAGACTGACTTGAGGGTTTGCTGAAGTCACATGGTCCACAGTCTAATAGAAGTCTAATAGAGCCGTCCTTGGTTGACAATGGTTTGGTGTGCACTCAAGAATCCCCTCTCAGATGTACAAATGGAGAATTTATTGGATGGAATTTTTCAACACATTCACCCGGAAGACTAATTTGCTATGGCAATGTTTCTGCCTTTGATCTTGAATGGAGCCATAAGTGTGTGAATGTTAGCTGTAAACCTACTAGAAATGTTTGCGTAAGAGACCGTGGTTCAAGGTTGTATGTCTTTGTGTGTGTGTTTGTGTGTGTGTGTGTGTGTGTGTGTGTGTGTGTGTGTGTGTGTGTGTGTGTGTGTGTGTGTGTGTGTGTGTGTGTGTGTGTGTGTGTGTGTGTGTGTGTGTGTGTGTGTGTGTGTGTGTGTGTGTGTGTGTTGGCTGAAGACCCATATTGTGTTCTGTCACTCAGACTGTCTCCATACCGAGTGAAAAGCGGAGAAAGATGCAATCCAATCCTTCACAGTACACAGCCCCTGCAGTCCAATCCTTCACAAAACACAGCCCCTTCAGTCCAATCCTTCACAGTACACAGCCCCTACAGTCCAATCCTTCACAGTACACAGCCCCTTCAGTCCAATCTTTCACAGTACACAGCCCCTGCAGTCTAATCCTTTATAGTACACAGCCCCTACAGTCTCCCAAATTACCCTTTATATCAAAGTGCCATGTCCGTACCTTTCCAAATAGCCAGCCCATTTCACAACATGGATGCATGTAGGCTGTTGCTTGATAGGATTGGGCGGTATCCGCAAGTTAGCAAACCAAATGCATAGCTGAAGCCCTGAGCTGGAGCAAACTTATAGTTAAAAGATATTTAGCTGGCACACATTAGTTGTGAATTTCAAGAGTAACTTAATCATCTCTCCTGTGCTGCTCAACAGTGGATCGCCACCATGTTTGCACCATGTGGTCTTTGTAAACATACTCAAAACAATGTTTGTGAAAAAATTTAAAGGTGGTACACCGCCCAAGTCTACTGCTTGAGTAAAGTACGACCTGCTTGTGCAGTGCTCTTTGTGTGTGTGTGTGTGTGTGTGTGTGTGTGTGTGTGTGTGTGTGTGTGTGTGTGTGTGTGTGTGTGTGTGTGTGTGTGTGTGTGTGTGTGTGTGTGTGTGTGTGTGTGTGTGTGTGTGTGTGTGTGTGTGTGTGTGTGCGTGCGTGAGAGATGGAGAGGGTCCATTGGGAAGAGCCACAAGGTTGACTGAATGAAGATAGGTTGCATAGCCTACCTCTACTCTATGCCTTTTTCCTTGTGGTTTTGTTTGGAGGTTTTCTTCCCTATTTTGATTCAAAATAAATATAAGCATCTTGATTGGGATCCTCTTGTAGATGAGTAGCTACTACTGGAATGGAGATTGAGTCGGGATATAGGCTACTTGGCTTGCGCCATGAAGACAATAGGAATAGCCAAACCGTGAAGGGCATATCCAAGTGCAGAGAAAATCTATTCATAAATATATTATTTGAAAACCTCGGTATGCAAGTGTTCGAATAGAGCAGTTTCTGTGTTAAGAGATTGTTTGGTTGATTAATTACAGTACCTGATTAGCCTATTAATAACGCATAGCGATGATTGATCCCCCACCTATGCCAGGTATAGGCCTGCTGCAGGCTTATCCTGACATCATCCTTATCTGCATATCTACACGCATATTAATATAAAGCAAAACCTTTTGTTAGGGCTACATTTTGTTATCCTTATTTGAATTGTCATGAGAATAATTTGTATAGCCTTATTGCTATGACATATCAATGCTGCAAATTCCAGGCAATAACCAAGCCATTACAGTGGGGCAAAAAAGTATTCAGTCAGCCACCAATTGTGCAAGTTCTCCCACTTAAAAAGATGAGAGAGGCCTGTAATTTGCATCATAGGTACACTTCAACTATGACAGACAAAATGAGGAAAAAAAATCCAGAAAATCACATTGTAAGATTTTTAATGATTTTATTTGCAAATTATGGTGGAAAATAAGTAATAACAAAATAACAAAAGTTTATCTCAATACATGTGGTTTCCAATTGTTTGATCTGTTTGATACCGTTCCATTAATTCCATTCCAGCCATTACAAAGAGCCCGTCCTCCTATAGCTTCTCCCATTAGCCTCCACTGGTCTGTAGTGTAGGGTACTTCTGTCTGATATTGTAATTGTTGTATTCCATGTGGTGAAGCTTAGATTTATTTTTGCAAAAAATAAAAGACTAGTATTAGGCGTGTTCTAATACTATCAGTTTTAAATAGTTAGGCTAATCTAAGACATGACATGCATGCATTTGTTTTCAATATTTAGGTTACAGTATTTTCTAATATTGTATATGGAGGGTATACACTACCCCGAGTCTCTATTCACGTTTTTTATTCTAGGTTTAGAAGCTGGGTGTTGATTGGCTAAAGTGCTGCACTATAATCACATAATTGTTTTTCACTCACATGCGAAAATAACCTCTCCCTCACATGCGAAAATAACCTCTCCCTCACATCTGAAAGGACTAAATGGTCAGTGACGATTCCCCACTGAAAACGTATGAAGTCTTCCAGGGACTTCAACAAAAAGGATCAGCCATCAAAGTCACCAGTTCCCTGTTTCACCTGACAAATGCTACGTTTAAAGAACACTTGAATTGTTTTAAAAACACTAGAAGTTTGGCAATTTTATTCGATAAATGTTGCAAATGCAAGTCCTAACCTTTTAGTAAACACCTAAAAAGATCGGAGTTTGACGTGACTGAGACGAGAACAGCATATGACATCCTGAACCAAGTTAAGCATATGGACTATTAAACTGGCATATAATACAATGCATATTTTATTAAATCCGTTTTTAATTGAATGCTTCTATCTGAGGTCTGTTGCTCATGCAGGGATTTAGAATGATATTCATTTCCAAAAAGAGCACGCTGAAGCATAATTCTCATAATTTTTCTTCCGATCATCTGGGAACGAAGGAATAAATGAATGAAGGATTTAAATAAAATAAGGTATGTGCATATGCCATATTATTGTAGGCTTTGCAAGTAGGCCTATCCCTTTCACTAACTACAAAGACAATTTGATTTAACTTATGACACTAATGTCATAGGTCAAATTTAACCTATTCACCAATTCTATACAATGTCCTCTTAAAGTTCAATTCAACAATGCTCTGCTTAATTGCTTGATTTGGTTCAAACAATTCCAAGGTATCACAGATTGATTTGACCATATTTGAGACAATTCGGTTGTCCTGACTGGCCTACTAATACATTTAAAAATGTATGTTACACATTATTTCTGCATTTTGTAGGCTACATTGTTACATGAAGTTAGGCAGTACTCATTCTAACACCACGTGCACGCTGTGTCTGCTTATTGAGGAGTGCTTAACCCTTAAATGGTATGCTATTTGATTCTGTAAGTAGTGCCCACCCATTGGGGCACCGCCACACTTGTGATTGGTGAATTGTTTTAAGATGGTCATACCAAAGACATTTAGCTATTTGATTTAGAATCTCACGACCCCATTACGGGATAAAAAATAACAAATAAATAATTTGATGAAATATTGAATTTGGCCTTCCTGCTATTAGCCTATATGAACTATGTTTAGAAGTGTCTGTACTATATCTGAGATATTTATAAGAAACATCAGGAAATTAGAATTAGAATAATTTTTTACAAATATTGAACACATTTTTTTCACACTAAACTATTTCCATATATACTTACATCTTTTTTTAAACTGGTACCGGATAGTATTGTGAAGCTTGAGCGTCCTAGATCAAAACAACCGGCATGTACGTTTTCGTGAGAGTCTCATCTTTCAATATAGTGGTCATACATCGTTTGTAGTCCAAACCGTTCGGACACCACATACGTTTTCGTGAGAAGACCGAATTTCGGGATGTCTCATGGTCTGACATCGGCGGATGCGGTGGATTGAGCAGCCAGAAATTGAGCCCTTACGGATACAGTATTTCTATTTTAAACAGACGATTTCAATATGGATTTTTTTAATATGCTAATTCGATTTTCTCTGAGGCGGACATCAACACTATGGTGTTAAAATATATATATACAGTACCAATCAAAAGTTTGGACACACCTACTCATTCAAGGGTTTTTCTTTATTTTTCACAATTTTCTACATTTTAGAATAACAGTGAAGACATCAAAACAATGAAAAAACACATGGAATCATGTAGTAACCAAAGAAGTGTTAAACAAATCAAAACGTATTTTATATTTGAGATTCTTCCAAGTAGCCACCCTCTGTCGTGATGACAGCTTTGCACACTCTTGGCATTCTCTCAACCAGCTTCATGAGGTACACACCTGGAATGCATTTCAAATGACAGGTGTGCCTTGTTAATTTGTGGAATTTCTTTCCTTCTTAATGTGTTTCAGCCAATCAGTTGTGTTGTGACAAGGTAGGGGTGGTATACAGAAGATTGCCCTATTTGGTAAAAGACCAAGTCCATATTATGGCAAGAACAGCTCAAATAAGCACTGAGAAACAACAGTCCATCATTACTTTAAGACATGAAGGTCAATCAATCCAGAAAATGTCAAGAACTTTGGAAGTTTCTTCAAATGCAGTCGCAAAAACCATCAAGCGCTATGATGAAGCTCTCTCTATTGAGGACCGCCACGGGAAAGGAAGACCCAGAGTTACCTCTGCTGCAGAGGATAAGTGCATTAGAGTTAACTGCACCTCAGATTGCAGCCCAAATAAATGCTTCACAGAGTTCAAGTAACAGACACATCTAAACATCAACTGTTAAGAAGAGATTGCGTGAATCAGGCTTTCATGGTCGACTTGCTGCAAAAAAAACACTACTAAAGGACACCAATAATAAGAAGAGACTTGCTTGGGCCAAGAAACACGAGCAATGGACATTAGACCGGTGGAAGTCTGTCCTTTGGTCTGATGGTGTGAGGATGGTTTGCTGGTGACACTGTCTGTGATTTATTTAGAATTCAAAGCACACTTAACCAGCACAGACTTCCAGGCTGAAGAAGGAGAGTGATGAAGTGCTGCATCAGATGAGCTGGCCTCCACAATCACCCGACCTCAACCCAATTGAGATGGTTTAGGATGCGTTGGACCGCAAAGGGAAGGAAAAGCAGCCAACAAGTGCTCAGCATATGTGGGAACTCCTTCAAGACTGTTGGAAAAGCATTCCAGGTGAAGCTGGTTGAGAGAATGCCAAGACTGTGCAAAGCTGTCATCAAGGCAAAGGGTGGCTACTTTGAAGAATAACAAATATATTTTGATTTGTTTAACACTTTTTTGGTTAGTACATGTATGTAATTCATAGATTATGTTTTAAATGCTCATAAAAGTGTGGTAAATGTGTACAATTTCCCGTTAAAAAAAATATTTTTTCAAAACAATCTGTTTGGTTACTACTCTGCCCATCAGTGACAGTCAGCAGCAGCAACTCTGCCTCTGTGGGTGCATAGCATATCTTGCGAACATTGCTTGGATTGTTTTGCCAACTATTTGCTATGAGGAGGAACTGCCCCAATGAAATCGCAGGATTTCATAGTATAGATTATAACAGCACAAAGTAAATGGATCATCCTTGGGTGCTCAATTGTGCGTCCATTCAGTCAGAACTTCTGGGTCTGCTCTAGTCTCCCTCCCAATGAGTGTCTTGCGCCAGACGCCACGTCCGCATGTTAGACTAGATCAGCTCTATTAGATACAGATGGCTTGAAAGCAAAACACTTATTGTAATTCACTTGTAAATAAATAATCATAGCAGTCATGGGAGCCTGAGACCTGATAAACCAGACAACTACACGGAACAAAAATATAAACACAACATGCAACAATTTCAGATTTTACTGAGTTACAGTTCATATAAGGAAATCAGTCAATGTAAATAAATTCATTAGGCCCTAGTCTATGGATTTCACGACTGGGAGTAGCGACATGCATCTGTTGGTCACAGATATGCATAGTCACTTTAACTATACATTCATGTACATACTACCTTTATTGGGCCGACCAACCAGTGCTCCCGCACATTAGCTAACCGGGCTATCTGCATTGTGTCCCGCCACCCACCACCTGCCAACCCCTCTTTTACGCTACTGCTACTCTCTGTTCATCATATATGCATAGTCACTTTAACCATATCTACATCTACATACTTCCTCAATCAGCCTGATTAACCGGTGTCTGTATGTAGCCTTGCTACTTACTATAGCCTCACTACTGTATATAGCCTGTCTTTTTACTGTTGTTTTATTTCTTTACTTACCTATTGTTCACCTAACACCTTTTTTACACTATTGGTTCGAGCCTGTAAGTAAGCATTTCACTGTTGTATCCGGCGCACGTGGCAAATAAACTTTGATTTGATTTGAGATACCTTAAAAAAGGTATGGGCATGGATCAGAAAACTAGTCTGTATATGGAGTGACCACCATTTGCCCCATATAGTGCAACATATCTCCTTCGCATAGAGATGATCAGGCTGTTGAATGTGGCCTGTGGAAGGTTGTCCCACTCCTCTTCAGTGGCTCTGTGAAGTTGCTGGATATTGGAACTGGAACACGCTGTCGTACACGTTCATCCAGAGCATCCCAAACATGCTCAATGGGTGACATGTCTGGTGAGTATGCAGGCGAAGGAAGAACTGGAAAATGTTCAGCTTCTAGGAATTGTTTACAGATCCTTGCAACATTGGGCCATGCATTATCATGCTGACACATGAAGTGATGATGGCAGATGAATGGATCTCGTCACGGTATCGCTGTGCATTCAAATTGCCATCGATAAAATGCAACTGTGTTCGTTTTCTGTAGCTCATGCCTGCCCATATCATAACCCTACAACCACCCAGGGGCACTCTGATCACAATGGTGACATCAGCAAACCGCTCGCCCACACGATGCCATAAACATTGTCTGCCATCTGCCTGGCACAATTGAAACCGTGATTCATCCGTGAAGAGCACACTTCTCCAGCATGCCATTGGCCATCAAGGTGAGCATTTGCCAACTGAAGTCGGTTGTGACGCCAAACTGCAGTCAGTTAAAGACCCTGGTGAGGCCGACGAGCACGCAGATGAGCTTCCCTGAGACGGTTTCTGACTGTTTTTGGAGAAAATCTTCCGTTGTGCAAACTCACAGTTTGATTAGCTGTCCAGATGGCTGGTCTCAGACGATCCCGCAGGTGAAGAAGCCGGATGTGGAAGTTTTGGGTTGTCATGGTTACATGTGGTCTGCGGTTGTGAGGCCGGTCGGACGTATTGCCAAATTCTCTAAAACAACGTTGAGAAATGAACATGACATTTTCTGGCAACAGCTCTAGTGGACATTCCTGGAGTCAGCATGCCAATTGTACGCTCCCTCAAGACATGAGACATCTGTGGCATTGTGTTGTGTGACAAAACTGCACATGTTGGAGTGGCCTTTTATTGTCCCCAGCACAAGGTATATGTGTAATGTGTAATGATAAGGCTGTTTAATGATAATGCTGTTTAAATGCATTAATATACTGTGAATTTACAGGGTGGCAGTGTAGCCTAGTGGTTAGAGCAGTGGACTAGTAACTGAAAGGTTGCAAGTTCAAATCCCAGAGCTGACAATGTACAATTCTGTCGTTCTGCCCCTGAACATGGCAGTTCCTAGGCTGTCATTGAAAATTAGAATTTGTTCTTAACTGACTTGCCTAGTAACAAATTTGTGTGTAAATGTGAGACAAATAAGCTTTTTGTGCTTATGGAACATTTCTGGAATATTTTATTTCAGCTCATGAAACATGGGACCAACACTTTAAAAAGAACATAAAGGGCCATGAAGGTTCGGATAGCTTTTTTCCCTTAATAAATAAAATGATCACTTAAAAACTGCATTTTTTGTTTACTTGGGTTATCTTTGTGTAATATTAAAATTTGTTTCATGATCTGAAACATTTAAGAGTGACAAATGTGCAACAAAAATAAGAAATCAGGAAGGGGCAAATACTTTTTCACAGCACTGTATAAAAGTTAGATCATGTGTTTTCACGGCTTGCATCTGCATACGTGTTGCGTCTCTCAAGTGCACTAGTTCTTTCATGACGAATCTGTTCAAAAATGAAATAGGTGTGTTTATGGTGTTGTTCAAATGCACAGATCGCTTTATATATCTTCTCAAAGAAACTGCCGGCAGTTTGAAAACTTGGCATCATATTTCTGTCATGCTGCTTTGTTGACAACTCCAACCACCTTGTGCCACGGGTATTCAGCCAGTCAGTGACCAGTGTGTGTGTTTGTGTCAGTGGAGGCTGCTGAGGGGAGGACCACTCATAATAATGGCTGGAATGGAGCAAATGGAATGACATCAAACAGACGGAACCATGTGTTTGATGTATTTGATACCATTCCACCACATTCCACTGCAGCCATTACCACAAGCCTGTCCTCCCCAATTAAGGTGCCACCAACCTCCTGGTGCGTGTGTGTGTGTGTGTGTGTGTGTGTGTGTGTGTGTGTGTGTGTGTGTGTGTGTGTGTGTGTGTGTGTGTGTGTGTGTGTGTGTGTGTGTGTGTGCATGTGTGATAATGCACCTCCACAAAGGCAAATGTCACCCAGCGTTAGTGATAACTACAATTACATTTAATAACCACTAGATGGTGTCACAGTACTATTGTGTGGGTGCCTGATGCTTTGGACAATACTCTTTGTAAAGGAATGCAAGGACGCATTTGTCAACTTTTACTAGAACATTTCTCCAGTGTGGGGTATATATGGTTATGGATCACATAGAAGTTAATAATGACCATCCAGAAATTAGGAAGCTTATAGCTTACATCGATCTTTATGTCTGCTATGAATGTCATGAAAACCCAAAAATATTTATGTTAAAGAAACATAGTGAGATTGGAATAGGTTTTACGCTTTTGATCAGAAACATGTCTTTCTATTTGTCAATTCACCATTGATCTCTCTCTCACTGCCCCTAGACGCCCCCCCCCCCCCACCCACTCTCTCTCGCTCTCTTTCTCTTCCACACATTAGAGTAGCATATCATTAGCTCATAGTTATGTTATGGGCAGCCCTGTTGGTCTTGTCTCAGGTCCTCTGTGGGTCTGAATAGCCATGGGAAAGAGAGAGGGAAGCTTTCATAGATGTACAAACAGCCAGCACTGTGAGCCACTATGGAGATTACAAGTAGCCCTTCATTAAACCACAGTCCCGTCTAACGGACCCTTTTGCCTGTGGTCTTTATTCATTTCCCCTGTCCCTTTCTCTCCGAATAGGGCCCAGCAGGTGAATGTAAAGAAACGCCAGAGGACGGCCCTCCGACCAGCCTTTCACATGTGGACAATACTCCGGCCCACCTCTTGTACCGCCACATTAAAAACCTGATTAATGCTCTTCCTGTTAGGTATTGATTGAGGGTGAAAAACTAAAACCAACAAAACCCTGTGCCAGAACCCCCCAAACAAGAATTACCCCCACCCCCCGCTCAGGAAAAGAGAAATTAACGATCTGTAGTTTCTTTCTTTTAGATATATATATTTTTTTATTATTATGTAGAGTATTTCTCACAATCCAATGTCACACACAATGATTCTAAAGACAACGGGGTGTATATAGCCTGAAAAATAAAATAACAAATTCACAGGAAGACCTTAATTTGTCTGTAAAAAAAAAAAAATGAATCCGTCGGCCCAGTTAGTATTTTTGTAATCCTGTGTTTTTATGCAACACTCTCAAATGCACACGTTCATTGTTTGCTGGATACCAAGAGAAAGTGCAAGTTTAGCAAATAGACAATAAGTGAAGCCAAGGATGAAAGATTGCTGAGCTTTAATTTGATAAGGTTTACCATAGGGGTTGTCATTGGTTGCCATATATAGGCATATATCTCAAAAGTGATTTCAGATTTAATTTATACATTAATCAGCTTCTGTAATTAATGATTTCTGAAAGCAAGCGGCTCTCCAGTTGGGCTGATCCTGTAAAATTAGCAACATTTGCAAATTGTCATTCATCTAACTCAACTGAAGACTGTTCAGGTTCTGGTGTGTTTTTCTCTCTTTGCCACTAAAGGGAATAGAGAAGGATCTGAATCTGAATACATACTGAAGATTATATTCAGTGGCTGCATCCTTCAATTTAATTTCAGGGAAATGTGTGATATTTTGTATTTGCCTCCATTAGGATCAGAATTAGGATGATCTTAGACACCATATGGTGTTGCTTTGATGAAACTCACATTATGAGGAGATTACTTTAGAGGACTCTTGTCATTGTTATGCAAACAAGCATTTTTACATGTTAATACATTTATGCAGGAACATAGCTGTATGAAGACATGGAAAATGCAGTGGGTAAAAGAGGAAAAAGTGGGAACATTTGCATTTTGCATATTTGGGAATATGTGAATCCAAATCAAATAACATTTTATTTGTCACATGCACCGAATACAACAGTAAAACAGTCAAATGTTTACTTAGAAGCTCTTAACCAACAAATAAACATTTGCTAAATAAACCAAAGGAAAAGCAGTTACACAATAAAATAACAATAATGTGGCTATTAACAATGATTGTGTGTGTGTGTGTGTGTGTGTGTGTGTGTGTGTGTGTGTGTGTGTGTGTGTGTGTGTGTGTGTGTGTGTGTGTGTGTGTGTGTGTGTGTGTGTGTGTGTGTGTGTGTGTGTGTGTGTGTGTGTGTGTGTGTATTTATGACTGTCTAGAGAGAGATTCCTCAAAAAGCCATAAATATTGCATTTCTTTGTTTGATGGAGGTTTGACAGATATTCATGTTTCCCCAACAAATACCAGTGTCAAATTTTTCCTTTTGTCAGTCATCTTCCAAACAGTGAATCCTGACAATTATCTCAGGGAAATTCCTGATCAAAACCACCTTATTCTGTCTGCTGATCACATCCATCACATTCTGTGCTATAGCAGACCTCTCCCTTTATTGCACACAATCTTTGTTTTTGCATTTTATGTTGCATCACTCATCAATTTAAATGCTAAAATAGCTTTTACAGAATGATTAAATGATACCATTTATTTCATGCATTACTACAATGTGTCTCTGGGTTGATAATATGCAGAGTTAAAATGCTATTCTGAAAACCTGGTAATTTGTGCTGTAGCCTACGAGGGAACATTTTCAACAATTAAATAGCTCCTTCCCTATTCCAACAACAGAATCCGATGTGCATTGACCTAACATTGGCCTACATCTCTATTGCTGGACCAATATGAATAACGTGAATTATAATCAACACATGTAATGGGACTATGATTTGTCTGTGTATGCTTTTGTAATAGTTTGATCACATTATTACTAATTATTAACCAACATCGTAATTATGCTGTTAGGAAATACATTGAAGTTAGTTTCATTTCACTAGACATTATTTGGATGGACATCTTATAAATAATTGGATATTAACTAGACAATCCCACTAGAGGATGTTTCCTCCTTTTAGTGGATTCATGTATTTTTCACAATGGCACTAGGCTGCAAAGAAATGCAACATACTGTATTGCAAAATAAAGTGAGGAAAGGAAAGATGTACTATTGAAAGGGGTTAGGCATCCTCCTTCTGAGGAAATGTACGTGTTTGAAAATGAGGTGAAGGAGGGAGAGAGATGGGGGAGAGTCAGAAAGAGGCCCCTCAGGCTAAATCTTGTATGGTAAAGTGGCTGTGGGATGTGGCTGAAGTGTATTTAACACAACCTACGCAGTTATCAGAGAAGAGTTAGGGTACCCCACCTACACCCAGACCCTGCAGCTTGCTTAATTCAACACACAGACACGCACACACGCACTCACCCACGCACCCACACACACGCTCAGAGACATACACCTACACCAAGGCCTTGGAGCCTTTGTCTTACATCCTGTTCATTGAGTAAACAGAAGTAGCCCCAACCTGAATCAATGCAAATACCACAATCAATTATAGTCTTTAAAATAACTTGAGGCTACTGAAGCTGCAGGTGTGAGTCATGCATGCAGAGAGACAGCGTCAGCTGGCCTATGAGTCTCAACAACATGAGTGGGAGGAAGAGGAGCAGAGGGTAGATAGTTACAGTGTCAGGGAGGCTCCAAGGCCTTGGTGTAGGTGTATGTCTCTGATCTGAACAGGATGTAAGACAATGTGTGTTAGCATTATGGTTGCAAAATTCTGGGAACTTTCAATAAATTCCAAATTTTTTCAATAAATTCTGTTAATCCTTCAACCAGGATTTCGGGAATTTATTGAATGTTCCCCGAATTCTACAACCCTAGTTACCATAATTTGTGGTGGTATGCTTGAATTAATCACCATTGATCACATACGTGCATGTACACATTTACACATCTTTACACATAGGTGTTATACAAATATCCACCCACCCACAATGTATTTATAAAGAGGAGTAGAACAATACAGCATTAAGCGACAGATACACATCCAACTAGCTCTCACACTCATGTCAAATTGGACGTTCATCCGTGCTTCTTAAACGTTCAATTTCAAAGTTCTTACAAATGTCAAATTTCAAAGTGTTTCAAGTTAAGTTTAGGCAATAACTCCGAATTTTTAAGGTTAGGGTTAAGTTTAGGCGTTAACTACGAAATCTTAAGGTTAGGGTTAAGTTTAGGCTTAAAATAAAAATCTCAAAAACAACTTTCGGTCACTGGATTCAAACATGCAACCTTTGGCACAAGAGCCAGAAATACATTACACAAGATCTCACAGTCTCACATCAGAATTAGACGTTCATCCATGTTTCTCAAACTTCAAATTTAGAAGTTCTTCCAAACGTCAAATTTTGAAATGTGTAAGGCTAAGTTTAAGCATTAACCAGACACAGATGCTTACACTCTTCCGCCATGCCCGTCCACAACGCCCTAGCAAAACAGAAACCTACTTGAAGGTAACAACGCTCACTGTTGCCCCTAGTGACCCGTTTCCACGTCATCTCCCACCGTCCTCAGACATGGAAGGATGTCGAATACTGACTTGTATCGCGGGTGACCTGGCTGACACCGTCGTGCCTGTGTCTTTATCACAGTAATTAGCAAAATATGAAACAGGAAAATCTAGATGAACCAGAAATACATTAATTTCCCTCTCACTAATTAAGTGTCAATAAAGCTCCAATGTGTACATCCTATACGCACATGCTTTAACAATTATCAGCCAAATCAGCTCAGGTTTAGTGTTGTGAGTGACTTTTGCATTGGTCATGTCTCAAAGGAATTTACAGAATGCTGAGGCAAGATATTCTTCTTCATTCTAAAGCCATTGTGGTGGATGTGAAGTTAATTTGTATACATATACATACAGTATGGAAGCCATGGCTGTATCAAAAGAATGTTGTATGAGTTGTAGGCTGAAGGTTTCACAGTAGTAGTGCTTTTTGTGTGTCACGGTGAGTTAAACCAGTGCTTATTGCATAGCTTTAAAGCCTTATATGAGCCCCTTTATGTTTTGATTTGCTATTAGTCCCTGCTGAGGTGAAGGTGCCCTAAGGCAACAGTAGAGAGAGTATCAACATCAGAGAGAATAAGTATCTCTCCTTCATGTGCTCCCTGAATGTATCTCACTACGACATTTTTCTCCAATGGAAATGGACTGGTGCGGTAGCCAACAGGCTTTCGGTGAGATAACGGTGTGTGTGCGTGCGTGCGCGCGCTCGTGCGCTTGTGAATGTCCGTCCTTGTTGTCTTCGGGTACGTGTCTGGTCATGCACATATTTGGCCACCAGCTGAGGTGGACTTTGAGTAATGGGAGAGCCAGAGAGTAGACCTATCACAGAGTGACTTGGGGCAGGAGGGAAGGTGGTGAAGAGAGGATGATATGGTGGAGGTGGGGGAGTGTGTGTGTTTCTATCAGGCCCAACCCTGTATGGAGTGACTGGCAGCCAGGACATGGCCCCTGCCACCCCCTCCACCCCACTCCATGGGAGCACAAACAGGGACACACTCCACCCCCAGTGACAGCCGACGTGACACAGAGGGGGACGACAGGGTGTGGGGACCTCTGAACACACATGTCACAGTGAAGGAGTGTCAGGACTGTCAGTGACTCCTCTCCTCATCACATACCCACATCCTATGGCCCAAAAACTGGGCCGGTATCCTGATCCGGGCTGACCCTGCCAGATACGGATCAGTGCCGCGGTCAGGAACGTCCGTGTTGGCATGCCGACACATCCGGGCATGGTGCTGATGAAATGAGGCTCTGAATTAAAAGTGTGGTCAACGCTAAAGAGGGGTTAACCAGATTTGACTAGCTAACTCGATTTGACTGGGCTCTGATAGTTAGCAAGAGAGAGAGGGAGAGAGCTATGACGAGAGAGATGGATTCTTGCCAGGTTTAAGCCGTTGATGGCAGCAAATGCAGCCAAATGAACCAAAGGTTTAGCATTAAGCTAATCTGTTATGTTAACGTGTGTGCATGTATTCAAACTCTGCCAATGGTTATCATTATGATCATCCACTCCCATTAAGCTAACTGCACTACAGTGTGCAAAAGGTTTAGCATTGCAATCATTGTAAGCATATCCAAAGCAATTTTCAGTCATGTCTTATTAGGCCTACTGCTGACCATCAATTCCAATGAGGAATAAAATATCTAGCCTGCATTTGACATTTTAAAGATAGTAACTTTTAAGATATGAGTTGAATGCATCTGCCATGCCATATTTATTTATTTTTTATTAATTCTTGAAATAGCTAGTGTAACGGATGTGAAATGGCTAGCTAGTTAGCGGGTGCGCGCTAGTAGCATTTCAATCAGTTACGTCACTTGCTCTGAGACTTAAGTAGTGTTGCCCCTTGCTTTGCAAGGGCCGTGGCTTTTGTGGAGCGATGGGTAACGCTGCTTCGTGGGCGACCGTTGTCGATGTGTGCAGAGGGTCCCTGGTTCGCGCCCGTGTCGGGGCGAGGGGACGGTTTAAAGTTATACTGTTACATTGGTGCCGTGACCCGGATCACTGGTTGCTGCGGAAAAAGGAGGAGGTTGAAAGGGGGGTGAGTGTAACGGATGTGAAATGGCTAGCTAGTTAGCGGGTGCGCGCTAGTAGCATTTCAATCAGTTACGTCACTTGCTCTGAGACTTAAGTAGTGTTGCCCCTTGCTTTGCAAGGGCCGTGGCTTTTGTGGAGCGATGGGTAACGCTGCTTCGTGGGCGACCGTTGTCGATGTGTGCAGAGGGTCCCTGGTTCGCGCCCGTGTCGGGGCGAGGGGACGGTTTAAAGTTATACTGTTACACTAGCATAACCCATATCGTGGCAAATTTTGTCATGAGAAATGCTTTTAACGATACTGAATTCCCGAAGTGTTTGGAAAGGTGAGGTAGTGTCAAGAAAGACGGTGGTGATATGCAAAACACACAAGCAACTGATTGAGCCCAGGTGGTTGGCGATGGATTGGGAGAGAAAAGACTTGACCATTAGGGGGCCATTTACGCCCATTAATATGAACTGCCACCAAGGCAATTTTCTTCCATGGCATTACTGTTTGTGTAGAAAACAGGGTTTCTTTGCTTTGTATGTAAAGTGTTGTTGCCTTTCTCCTGTCCTCAAAGAGCATTAATCAATGGCGTTCAAAGACACCAGCCTCTCTAAGGAGCCGTTGCTCACTTCGCAACAACGAGACACATGAACACCAGCGAGGGGTTTTAAAGATAAGATATAGAGAGAGCACCTGTTGAGAAAAAGGGGGCGGGGGAAGAGAAATTCCCCTCTCATTAAAGATCAACAGCTCAGTGCTCGACTAACGAGCCCTTTTCCTTGGAAGTGAACAAACACTCGGAGGTAACCAACCATAAGACATAGGCACAGGATTCTAGACATTAGCAGAGACAGCCCCAAAATGGACGCTTTGAAAAAGGTGTGACTGGCCGTCAGTCTTGTGGGGCTGTGGTGGGTAGTGTATTAGAGGTCAGAGGTCACAGGTGGGCTCAGGAGAGGGGGAAGATGGCTGAGCACCTCTGTCCCTTTTGAAGGTCCTCTCTGTAGTCTTCGGTATGGTCTATCTGTGGTCTCCGGCGTGAGTCCTGGCTCCTGAAGACCCACCCCTGCTGGGCCTGTAATCCTGTTTTAAGAACCAGGAGGATGGCATTCTCTGCTCTGCCTTGACCTCTGGGTCTGCACAGTGTGTGAGGGGATTAGCAGAGTAGGTCCCAAGAATCCCCACCGTCACAGTGTGTAGCTGACCCAGTGACTCTGTACCCTGTGAGGCCGGGTGTAGCTCCACTATGGGTGGGCACCGAAGGCTGTATTAGCCCCTCTGTTCCCCCTTAATGAGGTGTGCTGACAGGCACCAGGTAAGGGAGGTCGCCAGGGTCAAGGACCCCCGCGGTGCCACACAAAAAGAGCCGGAGGATCACCTGCCACTCTCCAGATCAAATGAGGTCTTAGAGAGGAGGCTCCCCTCTCACCAAATCTCCCCATGAATACTCAGACAGGCCAGGCATGGGCTACCGGGTGACCTCCCTCAGCTAAAGCTCCTGTCAGAGACCCTACACTGCTACACTGCTACACAGACCCACACTCCCTCCAGCACCAAGCCCCTCCCTGCTCCCATCAAGCTCTTAATTCCTACTCTCAGCCAGTCACTAAATACAATGGTGCATAATGGCCCTATAATCAACCCCATGGCCACTAGGCCTTTTCTCTACTTGCAGTCCCCATGTTGAGCAGGCCTGGTGAGCAGCAATGAGATGTTAATTAGCCCTCATATCCAGAGGGATAATCAGTGGGCACATTCAGGTGCACTTAGTCCTCTCAGCATAAAATCTCTAGGCACAACATGTTTTTTAGAAAAAGGTTGAAATACAGTACAAACTCTAGGTTTTGTATGAATAAATGAGACATTTAGAACACAAAACAAAGTCCTCAGACATGATGGATGTAGCTTTGCGTTCCTGTTTTTTTACTATTCGTCTCACACTGTTGGCGGTAGGTGCACCCGATTCAGCTGCCCTGTGTGACTGGTAGGAGAAGTGTTCCCGTTTTGAACCGTTTCATGTGTCTGAAGGTACAAACTTTGCCTTCCCGGCGGGCCCGGAGAGCAAATCAAGTGCATTATAAGCCTACCGCTGGCCAATCGGATGTCTCAGATTACCGTGTCTGCAGTAACATAGCAGGCGTACAAGAAAGCAAAGTTCATACTGTGAGATTTCAAAACTTTTAAAACCATGACTAGAGAGAATGTCAACGAAAACAGCAAAGAGCTGCTGTTTTTATGAACGAGTTTAAGTTTTTACTCAGAGCTGTCAACACTTTGTATTCAACACTTTTATAAGCCATAAAATGTGCGTTCTTCCTATTTCCACTCAGCGCTACGACAAGCACTGCAGCAGTAATGAATGAGTAGGAAAGTGTATCTACAGGCTTGCGTTGTTATTATTAGCGGCTTGTTTAGTTTTTAATATCAAGGAATATTTCACTTTCTCTGCTCATAGGAGTAACAACATGAATTTGTGCATGAGGCAGAAATAATGTGGTGCGACTCGAGTTTCGCCATCAGCTGGAAAACGGTGTCCCTTTTTGGTCAATGTCAGTGGAGGAAAGAGAGAGCGGAGGGATGTTGAGGCGGACCCTCAGTCTGCTGCTCTCTCCCTACGCTAAGACTGACCATCAGATGCACCATCAGCCATCAGCCCAGTACCAACAGCCCAGTAAAATAAAAATTTAAAGTGAATTATTTAAATGTATGCTCACATCTGATCATATAGCCTACCTCAAATTGGGTAATATGTATATTTTTTTAATTGGTCCCGAACAACAATGCATTGGCAAGGCAATTCAAGCAAAGCCAATTTGCAGTGATAATGTGTTGGGCCAATAGCCAACTACACAAACCTCATTGCTACAGTACTGATTTTAATAGGTTAATGTTGCATAGGCTTACATTTTTTAAGTAATATTAAAAGTACATCTGAGCGGTAGCTCTCGACTTGCATTTTGGCTCAGAAAGTAATCTTGACTCAGAAAAGGTCGGTAACCACTGATGTAGATGGTTGGTCAGAACCAGGTTTCTCCTCCAAATAACCTCATCAAACAGGAGCATGTGACAGGGTACCTCACACAATGTCCCCTGTCAGTCAACCCCACTCCTGGGGGTGACGAGGGTTTAGGAGGGGGGCCCTTAGGGCTCTGGGATTGCCTTTAATCCGCAAGCTAATAAATTCAGAGCGGGGCCATATGCTCCTATGCCGTGTGAGAGAGGGGAGTGTGCCCCATGCTACTTCCACCAGGCCAGTGCTTTCTCAGGTACCGCCCCCCCCCCCACAGCCAGACCCTTTGTACTGCAGGATCAGCCCTCTCCACACTGTGAATGGGCCCAATTGATTAAACCCCACCGTATAATTGTCAGCTAATCCCACCAAATCATTTACCATCCATTTGAAAAGCACAATGCACGCTTCTCATTTTCTCTCTTTTCTCTCTCCTTCCCCACCCCTGATTCTCCTCCTCCTCCTCCTCCTCCTCTTTTCACGGCGCCAGGTTTGTCCCTGCGCGCCTCAGCTCTCTATCCTCTCTGTGTGAGCAGAGGTAGAGGGAGGAGGAGGATGGGGTGAGAAAAAATCTAGAAAGCTGATCTGTCTCATGTCTGTGCTCTGCTGGAGAGCTGGCCGTAGATGAAAGCGGGCTGCGGGGGGACGTGTTCTAATCTGCCTGCTGAGAGAGCGGTGCGCTGCGCTAACCTGGCCTGGCCTGAGCCCCTACCTGCCTGGACACAGACAGGGTCTTGACATAGCACCAGCACCACGCAGCACCAACACCAGTCTGGGCTGACAACACTTAGGTACGGGAGTGGCTACAAGACAGGGATTATTCCGTTTTTAATATTGCTTGCTTATATTACCACATTTAAATGATATTGCATTAATTTCTGAAAACAAACATATTGTTGTTGTCCTGTATTTATCAAAATAACCACTCAATATTTAGGACTTCCAACATATTCAGGTTTGATTAGCACAGCAATTGTCCACGTTCACAGCTCACCCAATGGCCAAACTCCCCCCGAAAAAAACCTACACTTGTCTCTATCCCAATTCGTCTCCCATTCTGAGTACACATGTTCAACACCCTTTCAGTGATCTAAGGAATCCCCAGACAGGGGGTCATGACCCTCTGACCTCAGCCATTTAAGCCTTGACCTCTGGATCCCCCCTGGCCACTCCTCTCCCTCATAGGTTGCTTAATGTCTTTCATACTTCTCATCCTCCTCTTTCATATGGGATAGATGTTACCTAAAGTCCATTTTATAGTTGTGTGCAAGGCCTCTCTACATTGTTTGCTAGTTCAAGTTCAAGTTTTATGGTCACATGCACAAGTACAGTGAAATGCTTAACTTGCGTGAGAAATAAGAAATAAATGAGGAAGCTGTATACAGGGTCAGTGTTCAGCACCACGTTTGAATGTAGAGGTATACTAGAGTAATTTGAGGTAGATATGTACATGTAGGCAGGGGATTAGGATAGAGTGACTGGTAGCAGGATAAATAATTATAATAGTAAACAGTATGGCAGCAGCACAAGTTGTGTGTGTGTGTGTGTGTGTGTGTGTGTGTGTGTGTGTGTGTGTGTGTGTGTGTGCGTGTTAGAGAGAGAGTGTCAGTGTAGGAGTGATAGGTGGATATTATGTAAACAAGGCCGAAAAGTGACTGGTAGTAGGAATATATTAATACTTATGGTAACTAATATACTAGTGGTAATATATAAATGTGAACAGTAGTAATAGTGACCGGTAGCAAGATAAATAGATAGATACTAATGGTAATGGCAATCAATAATCAATGAACAGCAGCATAGTGGTAATAGTACATCTAATCAATAATCATTGTAGCAGCAGCGTTGGTTTGAGTGGGAGAAATAGTTGTTAGCCATTTAACACTCTTATGGCAAGGGGATAGAAGCTGTTTAGGAGTCTGTTGGTCTGAGCCTTGATGCACCAGTACCGTCTGCCGGACGGGAGCATGGAGAACAGGCCATGTCTCGGGTGGCTGGAGGTCATTTTGGTCATTTTTCTGGCCTTTCTCAGACACAGCATGGGATGTACGTCTGAGATGACTGGGCCGTCCGCATCACCCTCTGCAGGGCCTTCTGGTCGATGGCGGTGTAGTTGCCATACCAGGCGGTGATACAACCACTCAGGATGCTCTCCACGGAGAAGCTGTAAAAAGTCCTAAGGATCTGAGGGGCCATGCCAAATTGTTTCAGCCTCTTGAGGAAGAAGATGCACTGCTATGCCTTCTTCACAACTGTGATGGTTTGAGAGGACCATGTTTAGTCCTCAGTGATGTGGACACCCGAGAAACTTGAAGCTCTTGACCCTCCTCCCTGTAGGCTGTCTCATCATGTTGTGGCTCCCTAGTGGTGCAGTGGTCTAAGGCACTGCATCTCAGTGTTAGAGGCAGTCCCTAGTTCGAATCCAGGCTGTATCACATCCGGCTGTGGTTGGGAGTCCCATAGGGTGGTGCAAAATTGACCCAGCCTTATCTGGGTTTGGCCAGGGTAGGCTGTCATTGTATATAAGAATTTGTTCTTAACAGGCTTGCCTAGTTAAATAAAGGTTACATATATAATAAAATACAGAGTCCTGGAACATTTTCCAGTCAGTGCTAGCAAAACAGTCCTGCAGCATAGCCTTTGCTTTGTCTGATCATTTATCTGAACATCTACTTCTATAAATCGAACTCTGACATCACACATCTCATAATCTGACATTGGTCTTTAACCTGAACACTTAGGTTGGGTGACTGGATGAAGGGCGTTGTTTGCAAGATGGATCTTCATGTGAAATTCTTGTAAAGTCCCATATATATAGATTTATGTCCTTGGAGGTTCTAAGGCGACATAAGGCAACAAACCATCTGTGCTCGAGTCACTTCAACTGGGCACATCATAGGATGGTTTGGGGCATGTGATGATGACGATGATGGGGATGAAGATGATGATCCATAGGACCAGATTTTGTTCAACATGATGATGTGAGAGGGTGTTCCTCTTAATATAACGTTTTCCCATATCCAATCCTGTACAATAGGGTTCCTAACATATAACATGGTCTGAAATGTAGTGCCTTCAGCCCCTATTTACACCTGGCATCTTTAACCTTCTTTGAGATTAAAGTGTATTAACATTCACAAATAATACACTGTATTGTTAATGACTGTCCATCCATACCCTCTTCATTCCCCTCTACACAATGTTTTTAATATTCATGTCATACAACCAGCTATCAGCAATGCCTTGGGGGGATTTCTCCTCATCCTTGTCTGGGCTGAATGGTTTAATGATGTCCACAAACTGACCATGGAGTCCATAGCCGTGACCCCCTGGGAACCAGGTCATGGTGGAAAGGTCACGACCTCTGACCCCCAGCCACCACAGTGACCTGACCCAGACATGTGCTGATGTCCAGATGAGGTTACCAATGGGATGTTGTCTGGGGCCGTGAGCAAACAGGCAAGGCCATTGTGTGTAAACGGGACAGCCAACCGTCACGCTGTCCAACACCATAATGGGCTGACCTCTGAACCTGGGTAGCTGACACGTGGCCTGCTTTATTGGGGTCTCAAGCCACGCTACTGGTGATAATACCACCATTAAGGGTCAATGGTTAAGATGCCTGTCTGTCAAATGCTCAACAAGAGGTGGGATACACGGCAGCGGGTAACCTAGTGGTTAAAACGTTGGGCCAGTTACCAAAAGGTTACTAGATAAAATCCCAGAGCTGACAAGGTACAAATCTGTCGTTCTGCCCCTGAACAAGGCAGTTAACCCACTGTTCCTAGGCTGTCATTGTAAATAAGAATGTGTTCTTAACTGACTTGCCTAGTTAAATAAAATACAGTTGATCATAACCACAATTTTCTTCAAGTTTTTTCATAAATTTCAGTGCACAAAAAATGTGTATTGAAAGATTCCAACAAAAACCACCAACAGTACAAGTAATCAGTTAAACATTGCTAGATTTATTTTCAATTCAGTTAATATGAATAGTAGGACATATCTAGCCAAGCAGCACAGTAGTATGAAGGCTCCAACGACACGCCACTAAAACCACTGTGACATCATACAATTGACCCGATATGAAGCTCTCACTTGAGCTTACCCCATCAACAAGACACAAGGTCAGAGGTCAATGAGGAAAGTGACCACCGCGCTTTCTGTTGACTGTTCAACCGTCGCACACCCCGGAGGCATGTCTATCGGTGTTACATCTTCCTCCTCCTCCTCCTCCCCAACCCAACTGACTGTCCGGCCATCCCCATTTGACCTACATCTCTATCTCCCATATGGAAAGGGCAGCGGTCTGAATTAGTGAGGACATCCCCAAAGGTCAAAGGTTAAATGACCAGGACTGTTTAGAAGGAAATTAGATTGTAAACACCACACTGCTTTTGAGCTGTTCTCCCTCTATTAAATAGTACTTTCTTCAATATTGTAATTTTAATCCCTGCTGTTGACTAAAGCCTTGTTTTACCCAAATGAAGACTTCTCAGTTTTGATTACTTTTGATAGCAAATTAGTGTGTATAACTTTTATGTGTCAATAGGAAACATATTTGGCCCAGGGTTGCCAAGATCAATCTCTTATCGATAAATGGTCTGCAATTAGTGGAGTCTTCCACAGACTGGTATAAGGACATTCTGTGGTACATTCAGAACAGCTCTCTATCATGAGCTAGTAGGTGGTCCATACACAGCCTCACTCACCTCCTCAGCTCTACAGCTCCTCACAAGGGTTATGAATCTAATTAACACAGAGGCATGCTTTTGTTTGGCCAACCTCTGTTTACATAAAGGACCCACATGGGACCAGGCCTGGGGGTCAGGGGGTCGCACCGTCGCTGTCAGAGAGGCCTATGACATTTCTTTCCCACGTTCCCCAGCCCCCATTGTCCTGGGCGGGGAGCCCGCTGTAGCATTTGGCCCTGGGAGGTGGTGTGGCTTGAGAGGAGGGCCTGGGGGGTGCTGGCCCCTTTGCGGATCCCTGGGAAACAGGCGTAACCAGGCGCGGCCCAGCAGGGACAGCATGGGGTCATTTTACGGCTTGCTGCCTCTCTAAAGGGGTCTGGAGCATGGAATAGGCCCCAAGAGGAGAGCTGATGTGGAAGAGAGCACAAAGGGCTTTGTGTGTGTGTGTGTTTGTGTGTGTGTGTGTGTGTGTGTGTGTGTGTGTGTGTGTGTGTGTGTGTGTGTGTGCGTGCGTGCGTGCGTGCGTGCGTGCGTGCGTGCGAGCGCACATGTGTTAGTGGAGTGGGGGGACTGAATTTGTATGAGTAAGAGTATTTGTGTGTGGTCAGATGGTAATTTTATGTATGTGGGTGTTTGTGTGTCTACAGACATATAACTGAAAATAAATAAGTTGTGTGTAGGCGATAGAGAGGGAGAGAGAGACGGGGAGAAACCAGTGAAAAAACATGGAATAACTGCCAAGGCCTTAGAGATGTATGCTGATGACACTGCTGTGGTGATGTCATTGCTATTGTGAGGCATGGATCCGGATTAGTCTGGCACATCTTCAAGTAACCAATGGAAAACTGAGGGTCATGTTCATAGGAAAATCCATTTTGAAGAGGAGTCTTGGATTCATGAATCTTGCCAATAGTATTACAACAAAAACCAAGTGAGGGTTTCACGATCTTTGTATTATTTTATATTTGGATAATAATGAATGACTTGTGATTTACGATATGCTGTAGATTAAAATACAACTTTCGGTAACACTTTACTTGACACCCAGCGTCATAGCGATCATAACCATGTCATAATATGTCATAACAGCTGCCATAACCTATTATAATATGGTCATAACACTGTCATTACACATATATTTACACCTGTTGTGACATATGTTGCATTATTTTATGGCCGGTAATGACCCCTACATAAGAGTGTCAAAACCCACGAAACCTACCACACAAGGCAAAACATTCCATTACACCATAGCCTACTTGTCAACAGTATGTTTATGCTGTATATTTTTGTGTGAAATTGACCATATTAAATTATCATTGTAGTTATGCTTACATTGATGTCATACATGCACCTAGCCCAGTGCCCTGTTGCTGATGACTGGGATGAATGCAGGAGCAGGACTAGACACCCTCTTTTTGACTGATGACTGACATAAGGGCATGTATGTGACAGGCCTATCTGGCTTAAATGATTATGATGGTCATAATTCTTCTTGACAGTGTCATAAAGTGTATTTTCTCAGTCCGACTAAAGGTGTATTTTCTACAAGTTATTTAAAATATGATGAAAAAAACATGATTGTAGCCTCCCGGGTGGCGCAGTGGTCTAGGGCACTGCATCGCAGTGCTAGCTGCACCACCAGAGACTCTGGGTTCGCGCCCAGGCTCTGTCGCAGCCGGCCGCGACCGGGAGGTCCGTGGGGCGAAGCACAATTGGCATAGCGTCGTCCGGGTTAAGGAGGGTTTGTCCGGTAGGGATATCCTTGTCTCATCGCGCTCCAGCGACTCCTGTGGCGGGCAGCGCAGTGCACGCTAACCGAGGGGGGCGGGTGCACGGTGTTTCCTCCGACACATTGGTGCGGCTGGCGTCCGGGTTGGAGCCGCGCTGTGTTAAGAAGCAGTGCGGCTTGGTTGGGTTGTGCTTCGGAGGACGCATGGCTTTCGACCTTCGGCTCTCCCGAGCCCGTACGGGAGTTGTAGCGATGAGACAAGATAGTAATTACTAGGGATTGGATACCACGAAAATTGGGGAGAAATGGGATAAAAAAATAATTAAAAAAATTAAAAAACATGATTGTAAAGAATTCATTACAACAACAAAGAATTTAAGAAACAGACTTTCAAACAAAAGGAAACTTCTTGGCAAGAGAAAAACTAATTTGAATAAATGTGAGTTTTGACACTCTTTTTTATTTAACTAGGCTAGTCAGTAAAAACCTGATGAGGACAGAGGGTGCTGTTTTCACTTTGGGGGAAAAACGTGCCCAATTTAAACGGCCTCGTACTCAATTCTTGCTCGTACAATATGCATATTATTATTACTACTGGATAGAAAACACTCTCTAGTTTCTAAAACCGTTTGAATTATATCTGTGAGTAAAACAGAACTCATTTGGCACAAAAAATCCGGACGTTGTGGGAAAAAGTAGCTACGTTAGCACAATGTATAACCACTGATTTCAGCTCTAAATATGCAAATTGTCAAACAAAACATAAGTGTATGTATAACCTGATGTTATAGGACTGTCATCTGATGAACCTTATCAAGGTTAGTCAAAAATTATATATATTTTGCTGGTGTGTCACGATCGCTATCTTTTACTGCTGGGAAATGGCTTGTGTTTCTGGCTATTGTGGTAAGCTAATATAACGCTATATTGTGTTTTCGCTGTAAAACACTTAAGAAATCGGAAATATTTGCTGGATTCACAAGATGCTTGTCTTTCATTTGCTGTACACTATGTATTTTTCAGAAATGTTTTATGATGAGTATTTAGGTATTTGACGTTGGTGTCTGTAATTATTCTGGCTGCTTTCGGTGCAATTTCTGATTGTAGCTGCAATGTAAACTATGATTTATACCTGAAATATGCACATTTTTCGAACAAAACATAGATTTATTGAATAACATGTTATAAGACTGTCATCTGATGAAGTTGTTTCTTGGTTAGTTTGGTTGGTTCTTGGTTAGTTAGGTTGACTTTGTGCATGCTACCTGTGCTGTGAAAAATGTCTGTCCTTTTTTGTATTTGGTGGTGAGCTAACATAAATATATGTGCTGTTTTCGCTGTAAAACATTTAAAAAATCGGACATGTTGGCTGGATTCACAAGATGTGTACCTTTCATTTGCTGTATTGGACTTGTTAATGTGTGAAAGTGAAATATTTCTAAAAAATATATTTTGAACTTCGCGCTCTGCCTTTTTAGTGGAATGTGGGAGGAGTTCCTGGTCCCGTGGTGGCTCAGTTGGTAGAGCATGGCGCTTGCAACGCCAGGGTTGTGGGTTCAATTCCCACGGGGGGACCAGGATGAATATGTATGAACTTTCCAATTTGTAAGTCGCTCTGGATAAGAGCGTCTGCTAAATGACTTAAATGTAAATGTAAATAAGTTAATAAGAACGCCTGAGCAGTAAAGGTTAAGAACAAATTCTTATTCACAATGACGGCCTACCGGGGAACAGTGGGTTAACTGCCTTGTTCAGGGGTAGAACGACAGATTTTTACCTTGTCTAACCATTAGGCTACCTACAGGTGTCATAACCAGCTGTAAAATAATACAATATACAGCATGTTAGGTGTAAATATATGGTTCATGACAGTGTAATGACCATATTATGACAAGTTATATCATATGTTATGATACATTATGACATTGTTATGATCATGTCATAATGTGTTATGACACTGGGTGTCATGTAAAGTGTTACCCATCTTTCAGTTTGGTGAAAGTAATACAGTATTCTAATATGTGTGGTTGTGATTTGAAAAGAGGAACATGACTGAGACACGTTGCCTTTTTCAAGCTTATACTGTTTAGTTGTTTTGTCTGACATTTTGTTTACAAGCTGCCGGTCATAGCTCTATGACTCTGGTGAAACCACAAACTAAAAGAGTACATTGTTAGATTATTCTCACAATGTTTTATGCTATTATTTTTGCTGTGGAGTTATATTTATGTAAATATTATGCAATATGTCGATTGCTACTATACAGGAGAACATGATCTTGAAATATTAACATTGTGAGTTGCTTCTTTGTTATATTCAACCCTGATAAGTAGATGGGTATTTGCATTATGCCGCGTGTAATCTTGTAGGACATCATTTGAAGCTAACACAGTGAGATATTGAATTATGAATAGACATCAACAAATTAATAAAGAAAACATTTTATCCTGCCATTACCATCTTTCATCTGTCTACATATCAGAAGAACATAACAGTTTTTTTTCTACCTCATGATAAGGTCATCCTTTTTTAATTTACTCGCATCTTTAGGGTCTCTGACAGGTTTGCAGAGCCACGTAGAGCCGACACATAATACAGTATGCGACTGAGGCTTTGTTGATCTGAGAGCAGAGCGCACTCGCTAGCGTTGAGAGATGACAGCAGAAAACCTTGCTTCCTGCCTGCCTTCCACCCTCTCGCATTCCTATGGAGAGGAAAAAGGAAAAAGGAGTACAGTACTTGAGTGCGAGACACATTCCCATGTGTGTAAGGAGAGGTTCCTTGCCACTCAATCAGCCATTTCCCTTTAGAGCAGTAGTGCTTATTTCAACTGAAGAATGGAAGCCATTTTGTTTTTATGCATTAAAGATACTAGGATCTCACTACTCCCTCCAGTAAAAAGAGGTGTGAAAAATGTTTCACTGGAATATTACAAGTAAGCATTGCTCTGTATCCCAGGACGATCATGTTTTATCACTTTTTGCTGTCCTATTTCATTGGTAACATGTTGTATAATGTATCAGGCTACTGTATTAGTGAATCATAGGAAGTTGGAGGGTTGGAGAAATTGGGAATCTTCATTTGAATGACTGGACTATGATGTATCAGACTGAAGTTTGATGAAACTTTTGATGTAGGCTACAGTTTGTTTATCTCCAAGACCATGCTGACTTCTGAGTGTCACTTTATAAACCCCTAAAATGTGTTTTACATTTCCAATGTATCAGGCAATAAAGAACTGACTTGATAGAATGTTCCCACTCATCCAAATCGCAGACAAAACATTCAATCTGCTGATCTATTGCAGCTATTTACTTGGCTCTCTCTTCAGCTGAATTGTGGTCTTTCCAAAGTAAAACGAGTCGACTTAACAGGTCACAACTTTTACAGAAGTCAAAACAAAACTTTGTTTCAATTTTAAGTTCAGAAGATTACTCAAAACCATTGCTTCCTGTTCAACCCCCCATCCCTCCTGCCATAGCCCTTAACTCCCTTACGCGTGGGAGCGAGAGTATGAAAATAAAATGATGCTGACACCATCTAAAATATAATTTCCACCTCCAGAAATCGGCCCAATAGCATATTCTTAAAAATGATGTACAAATAATAGTAAGATATTAGACCATGCATGGTCTATATGATCAGATATGCTATTAACAATAAGCATTATCACCTATAGTCAAACTGATGAAGCATAGTGGCTATAAAATGTACATAGGCTGAAGCATGGGGTTACCACATTGGGCACAACATCCTGATTGTTATTATAATTATTATTATTAGAAACATGTACTGTATATAAATCATTGTATATAAATGTATATAAAATGTACATATATTACAAAGTATGTCATTGCCCCTTAAGAGCTCTGTTGCGCAGCTGCACCTATACCATGCTTGAAACTCCGATTGTAATACTGCGTTTGTAAAAGCATGCCACAATTGAAGGAGTAGAACAAACGTGATAGTAATGTAAAACTGGGATCGCCGTCCAAAAAAGCTTTCAAAATACATTTTCCAAAACTGCTTTCAAAAGTGTTTTCCCGTGATTGCATTAAGAATTGCTGTGCATTGACTGCTTGTCAGAATACGTTTCCTCCTATGGCTCTCGCAACTTGAATGACTTGAATGTGCCTAGAGAGGAATATTTATCTCGCATGGAACACACAACAACAAGCCGACTAGGTGAATAGGTCAACTATTCTACTATGGGGTTGTCTGATATTATTTTTATATCAACATTACTTGGCAAAAACAGTAGCACTGGGAAGTTCCATCCTGAGTGATACAACAGAGGTTTTGAATGACTTTACCAGCAGCTACAGTAGACTACACAGCTCTGTCTGAGTTTAGTGCTGCTGGCTGTGGTGCGCATTACTGACTATTAAATTCCCTTCATCTGAACATCGAGTGTCATCAACAGTTGTGCATGTCAGTTCAGTGCACACAGTGTAACAGAGAAATTAAAATACATTTATTTGGGAATATACTGTACTGTAATATAGTGTAGTGTAATATACTGTCCTGTGATATACTGTACTGTAATATAATGTACTGTAATATACTGTACTGTATTTCATAGAACGGACATGTCATCTCCAAACCAGGATCCTGTTGGTTCCAGACTTGGTGCATCGGTACAGCTTGCCTTGCGGTAGCAGAGAGAACATGTGACTTAGGTGGCTGGAGTCTTTGACAATTTTTAGGTCCTTCCTCTGACACCGCCTGGTATAGAGGTCCTGGATGGCAGGGAGCTCGGCCCCAGTGATGTACTGGGTCGTACGCACTACCCTCTGGTAGAAATGAGGTAAAATGGATTTCAGTTTTCTTGCAATAAAGTCACCTCTGGGTGTCACGCCCTGACCATAGAGAGCCTTTTAATTCTCTATTTTGGTTAGGTCAGGTCAGGGTGTGACTAGGGTGGGTGATCTAGTGTGTTTATTTCTATGTTGGCCTGGTATGTTCCCAATCAGAGGCAGCTGTTTAGCGTTGTCTCTGATTGTGGGATCATATTTAGACAGCCATTTCCCTACTGTGTTTTGTGGGATCTTGTTTTTGTGTTGTTGCCTGTGAGCACTCCAGTACGTCACGTTTCGTTTATTCTTTGTTGTTTTTGTGCGGTTCACTGATAATAAATATGTGGAACCCAGATCACGCTGCGCTTTGGTCCGAGTATGCTTCCAACGACGATCGTGACAGAAGATCCCACTACACCAGGACCAAGCGGCATGCCCAGGAGGAGAAGGTATCCTGGACTTGGGAGGAGATCTTGGATAGGAAGGGATCCTGGACTTGGGAGGAAATCCTGGCAGGACAGGATCGCCTTCCGTGGCGGCAGACGCAAGGAGAGAAGGGAGGACAGCGATGACGCCGGGGTTCGCAGCCACATAGAAAGCCTAAAAGACAGCCCAACATTTTTTTTTGGGGGGGGGGGGACACAGGGTTGTCGGCAGAGCAGAAGAGTGAACCAGAGCCAGTCTGGGAGAAGAGGGAGAAATTGGAGGAGAGTGAACGGAGCGAGTCAGAGACCGTCAGTGAGTTGATGGAGAAATTGGGGGAGAGAGAACTGAGAGAGTTGTTGTGTTGGTGTATGATGCACGACATTCGCCCTAAGGAGTGGGTTATCTGTTTGATGCCACCTGAGTCAGCTCTCCATACTCGTCCTGAGGAGCGTAGCGTGCTAGCAGTCTGGTAAAAACTGCTCCACGCACCAGGTCTCCAGTACGCCTCCACAGCCCTGTACGTCCTGTGCCAGCTCTCCGCACTCGCCTTGAGGAGCGTGTCATTTGTCCGGTACCATGTGTGCCGGCTCTACGCACCAAGTCTCCAGTACGCCTTCACAGCCCAGTACGTCCTGTGCCAGCTCTCCGCACTCGCCGTGCGAAGTGTGTCATCGTTCCGGTACAATTTGTGCCGGCTCTATGCACCAGGTCTCCAGTGCGCCTCCACAGCCCAGTACGTCCTGTGCTAGCTCCTCGCACTTGCCCTGAAGTGTGTGTCCTCAGTCCGGTGCCACCTGTGCCGGCTCCATGCACTAGGCCTCCAATGCGCCTTCCCAGTCCGGTACGTCCTGTGCCTGCTCCTCGCACTCGCACTGGGGTGCGTGTCACCAGTCCAGAGCTTCCGGCGACGGTCCCCGGTCCAGAGCTTCCGGCAACGGTCCCCGGTCCAGAGCTTCCGGCGACGGTCCCCGGTCCAGAGCTTCCGGCGACGGTCCCCGGTCCAGAGCTTCCGGCGACGATTCACAGTCCAGAGCTTCCGGCGACGGTTCACAGTCCAGAGCTTCCGGCGACGGTTCACAGTCCGGAACCTCCTGCGACGGTCCACAGTCCTGAACCTCCTATGACATCCAGTCCCGCTCCATGGCAGGAGCCTTCCTCTGCGCCGATGCCCAGTCCAGGCACGACGTCCAGTCCCGCTCTAAGGCCGGAGCCTTCCTCTGCGCCAATGTCCAGTCCAGACACGGCGTCCACTACTGCTCCCTGGCCGGACCCGTGGTCTGGGCTGGGGCAAAGTCCCGCAATTTCCTGTTTTGTGGGATCTTGTTTTTGTGTTGTTGCCTGTGAACACTTGTCACGAGAATTATGTTCTCAATGTTCATAAACCCAATTCAATTAACTACTCAGCCTGAAACCCAGAATTTGTAAGATTCTGGTTGAAATGAAACAGACGGAGGCCCAGCTACGATAGTCAGAAAGTTTATTTACGAGAGCGCTAGTTCGTTGTACAAAACCATTCATTTTATACTATCTCCTTACGCACATACTTTTGCACACAAACAGTAGGTATCCTATGCACATACTGTATCAATACCCAGCCGACAAAGATTAGGGACCGTGAGAAGCACTCCCTGTCCTCCCTCAAATCCCTCAGTGGCCTCTAGCCAAGGTCGGCAGCGAATCTTGCTCAGACAGTCTGTGTTTTAGATACTATAGAGACACACTGTACAGATATATTGTTTTACCCTAATTCTGACTAAAACTACACACATCATATATTATAATTTTACTGACTAAGACTACACACATCATTAATAATAATTTGATGATTCTAATGTATTTCATTGATGATTCTAATCAATTACATACAATTATATAGTTTCAAGGTGGAATATTCTAATCGTTCATTTAAACATATAAATTCCATTGACAATCCACCATTAATGACTAAATAATACACCCTGATACATCAGGGAGCAGAGGGAGGATAATCCAAACCAATACATGTATGTACATTCGATATTCATCAATGACTGTTATAGGACTACATCCAATCATAACGCTTCCTGTTAAGATTTTTATTACAATCTTCATAAAAAAACAGTCTTAAACATTAAAAACAGTCTCATCCAACATTGGCTCCTCGTAGTTAAAAAAAACGGAGCCCTCTTTTGTAAGAGAATTATTCACCCCAGAGTTCTCTGCTAGGTCGTGAGCTAATGTGGTTAAACCAGCCAGGGCCTTGGTCACTGATCCTTCTGGAGCTGTGTTATTTAAAAAATAAACGTACAGCAATGAACCCCAATCATTCTACATACCCCGCCCTTTTCTGCCAATTAACATATCGAGAGTCAGTCTATTTTACCAGGTCATGATGGAGGTGGCGGATAATTTGTCAGAGAACCCCTTTACTGCATCCCCAGTATCATTCACGAATCTCTGTTGATTATAATAGATGTCATTAATCCAATCAACATTTTTATTTTTTGTCAACCACCAAAAGAACGTAGTGGCAAAGTCTTCACCAATTTGATTCATAGCTTTGTATTAATCTGTAACTTCCCTGAGGATGCCAATAGTATCCATCTAGACAAAGCTACTCCCATCCTGGTCAAAACTCCTCCTGTGCCTACTTTAGCCTCCTATAACTGGCCTCTGATGACTAACTCGAACTGGTTGGACCAATAACCCCGGGGCGCAAGTGCCTAACCACCCTTTCTGGTAGTTTCTGTCGTATGCGTCCTTTGCTGGTATGAGCCCACCCTACATCAGATATAGGTGCTGTGAGGTTAAGAATTGTCTCCTGTACTTCCAAATCTAAGTCAGTCACATTAACAATGACCTTTCAGCCATTAAAATCATCTAAGTTCTCAGTGCCATTCTTGTGTCTATAACACTGGTACTCATCAGGAGTTAAAGTGAACCGAGGTGGGTTGGCCGAGTACTTCAATCTGACCAACCCAATCCCTGTAAAGTTATTTGCTTTCCTAAGGAATTGTTTAATGTATGTTTACCTTAAATCCTCCATCTTGATCTTCTTTGACTCCTTATTCTGTAAGACACTCATCAGTATATTCTATAGTTTATCTTTTACTTCTTATCCATGACAATGGCGTCATATAATTAGTACCGGCAGGTGGTGGATCTGGATGTATCAGAAAGGTTACCAAGACTATGATGCAGCTCAGAGCCCCTACTCTTCCCAAAAACCACCAACCCTCTCCTGCCCGTAGTCGGTCTACTAGGTACCACCCCATACTCACACTTCTAGGATCACCCACAGTGATGAAGGGTCGGGATAGGAAATCTTCGTTTAACTTCTTGAAGCACGGATCCCTTTAGCGGGTTAATTTTCATTAACAACCGCTGAATTGCAGAGCGCCAAATTCAAAAAAATTGCTACAAATATTTATATGAATGAAATCACAAGTGCAAAATAGCAAAACACAGCTTAGCTTGTTGTTAATCCACCTGTCGTGTCAGATTTTGAAAATATTCTTTACAGCAAAAGCAATCCAAGCGTTTGTGTGAGTTTATAGATCACTAGACAAAACATTAAGAACACCTAGCAGCAATGTAGATTGGTCACGAAAGCCAGAAAAGCAATAAAATGAATCGCTTACCTTTGATGATCTTCGGATGTTTGCACTCACGAGACTCCCAGTTACACATAAATGTTCCTTTTGTTCGATAAAGATTATTTTTATATCAAAAAACCTAAATTTGTTTGGCGCGTTATGTTCAGTATTCCACAGCCTTAGGCAGGTCATCAAGGCTTGACGAAAATTCTAAATAGTATCCCTAAAGTTCGTAGAAACATGTAAAACGTTTTTAATAATCAATCCTCAGGTTGTTTTTAACATCAATAATCGATAATATTTCAACCGGACTGTAAACTATTCAATACTGGAGAGAAAGAAAATGTCGAGCAACCAGTGTCGCGCGCATGAACTAATGGAAGGACATCCGTCTATCCACTGACGCGTTTTGATAAATCTCGCTCATTTTTCAGAATACAATTTTGAAACTATGTCTAAAAACTGTTCACACCCTGAGGAAGCCATTGGAAAAGGAATCTGGTTATATCCCTTAAAATGGACGAAAGGCAGGCAATGGAACAGTGATTTTTCAAAATAAGAGTCACTTCCGGGTTGGATTTTCTCAGGTTTTCACCTGCGAAATCAGTTCTGTTATACTCAGACAATATTTTGACAGTTGTGAAAACTTTAGAGTGTTTTCTATCCTACTCTGTCAATTATATGCATATTCTAGCATCTGGACCTGAGAAATAGGCAGCTTACATTGGGAACGTTATTTTTCCAAACATAAAAATTCTGCCCCTTAGCTTCAAGAGGTTAATTAAGGAGGTAACCGCCGGACCGTTGGTACTCGGTTCTTCTCCTAACTCTGTGTGTGATCAGCAGTGCTTCTATGGGTACATACCTTCTGGCAGTGGGTAATGTGGACCCAAGTGACTCTCTCAGCTGTTCTAACGACAAAGGCGGTGGTTTAACAGAACCTGGTATGGGGCTTCCCAATGGGGCTGCTTCCAGTCTATTCTCCTCAGGGACTCGATTCCCCCCCCGTCTCCTGGTTGGATTGAGTGAATCACCTTCTCCTGTAATTCACCTGTTGGACACAAAATCTTGGACATACGGGGTTGGTTAACTTCTACCGACTCAGAAACCCGGATCCGGGAGCACCCCCACCTCCCCCACCAGTAAAAAAGCTGAATAGCATAGCTAGCATAGCGTCACAAGTAAATAGTAGCATCTAAATATCATTCAATCACAAGTCCAAGATACCAGATGAAAGATCCACTTCTTGTGAATCCAGCAATCATTTCTGATTTGTAAAATGTTTTACGGGGAAGACACAATATGTAAATCTATTAGCTAACCACGTTAGCAAAAGAGACCATTTTCTTTGTCCACCATTTTTTCTCTCCACCAGTAGCTATCACCAATTCGGCCAAATAAAGATATTGATAGCCACTAACCAAGAAAAAACCTCATCAGATGACAGTCTGATAACATATTTATTGTATAGGATAGGTTTTGTTAGAAAAATGTGCATATTTCAGGTAGAAATCATAGTTTACAATTGCACCCACCATCACAACTCGACTAGAATAAATACAGAGAGCAACGTGTATTACCTAATTACTAATCATAAAACATTTCTTAAAAATACACAGCGTACAGTAATTGAAAGACACAGATCCTGTGAATCCAGACAATATTTCAGATTTTCTATGTGTCTTACAGCGAAAACACAATAAATCGTTATATTAGCATACCACATGTGCAAACATTACCCCAGCATTGATTCACGGCAAAAAGAGCGAAGCATTATCACCACCAAAATGTATTGATTGTTTCACTAACCTCAGAATTCTTCAGATGACACTCCTGTAACATCATATTACAACATACATATAGAGTTTGTTCGAAAATGTGCATATTTAGCCACCAAAATCGTGGTTATACAATGAGAAAAGTAGCCAAGCTGGTCAGAAAATGTCGGGCGCCATATTGGACAGTGATCTAGTCTAATGAATAAATACTGATAAACTTGACTCAAAAATACAGGGTGGACAGCGATTGAAAGACAATTTAGTTCTTAATGCAATCGCTGAATTACATTTTTAAAATTATCCTTACTGTGCAATACAGGGTGCGCCAAAGCAAAGCTACCCCAAAGAAAATGGCGACATATGCGTTTAACACTTTTCGACAGAACAACGATTTATCATCATAAATAGTTCTTACTATTAGCTGAACTGCCATCAGAATCTTGGGCAATGAATCCTTTCTCCGGTCTAATCGTCTTTTGGTCGAAAGATGTCCTCTTGTCCCGTCGAAATGGCCACTAACGTTCAGCATGTACTAGAAAAGTGCCCAGCTCTTGGAAGTGCGTCACACAGAAATGCCAGAAAATCGCACTAAACGGATATAAATTGCTATAAAACGGTTTAAATTAACTACCTTATGATGTTTTTAACACCTATAACGAGTAAAAACATGACCGGAGATATATTACTGGCTAAACAACAGCTTGGAAGGAGGCCAGTCCGATGTCCATCGTGCGTCAGGCGCAGGGAGGAAAAGAAAGGTACTTCCGTATCTTGGTCTTTTATACAGGCCCTGATTGCGCAATCGACTCCATTCAAATTGTCACCACTTACTGACATCTAGAGGAAGGCGTAGGCAGTGTTTGTATCCCCATAGCATTCACAGGGACATTACAACTGACCTGGGAACAGGGGCCAAGATTTCTGAAATCTCACTCCCTGTCATGAAAAGTGCTGTAGAAGGAGTTCTGTTTCACTCATAGACATAATTCCAACGGCTATAGAAACTAGAGAGGGTTTTCTATCCAATAATAATAATAATATGCATATTGTACGAGCAAGAATTGAGTACTAGGCAGTTTAATCTGGAGACCAATTTATGCTAAGTCGAAACAGCACCCCTTATATTCGCAAGAAGTTTTTAACAAACAGTCTTCTCATGTGTTCTGCTAGTATATCTTCAACTTCTATGTCTACCTGTTCTGGTCCCTAACTCTGGCCTTATATTTGTTCTACCTGATTAGCTAAACTGTCATCCATTATTTAAAGAAATAGATCCTAGTAACCCAACTCTAGGGATAATATCTTGACCTAATATTTTAGTTACCATAATCGTGTCTGCCAAGTATGTTGGGAACGCTTCTACCCATTTGCTATATTAATCTTTTATTTCATTTTTTTTTTTTTTTAATTATCCAATAGGCCACTAAGTGTCCTAACCTATCCCCCCTATTGATACATGGCTCTGCCCATGTATCAATAATGTCGCATATCTAAACAATGACAGGTAAGATTAGTAAATTATCCTTAGGTCGGACATTATCTTGTAAGATCGCCCCTTTCATTTTCCACATGTCCAATTCTCCCTGGGGCGTTCGTCCATGACTATCCTGTAACAATTATCTGGTAAGTGTCTTATCTTCTTTAAGATTTATCTGTGCTGCTTTGTATGGTTTTAAATGCCTATGTGCCTGTCGGTGTAAATAGTAACCTTTCTCTCCTTTCTTATTTCGCAGGCCCTAGTCAATGCTACTATTTCGGCCTGTTGTGCAGAATAATTTCTATGCAATGGTTCAGTGTCTAACACCTTAGTTCCTGAAACGAACTATGTAAGCTTTCATTCCCCTTTTATTTTCACTCAGTATCTGTTATCTACCCATTCTGTGTCCCTTCTATCTTCTCTCCTCATACTACTCCCCAACCAACAAGGTCTCAGCAGTGCGGCGAGGGCTTCTCCGTCTGCCCTTCCTTCTATCTGTCTGTTGCTCTCTCTTATAACAGTCAGTATCAAATATGGGTTGTTTCCAAATATTGACTAAATGTCTCACTGTCTCCCTGTCTGAACTCATGGATTTTAGAAAAATCACCTGTCTATGGTGGCAATCTCTAAGGTTATTACACAGTTTGATTAAGGTTACCTCGATGCTCTCAATGATCCTGAATCACCACAGCTGTGATATATCCCTGTCCGGTTGGCTTAGATTAGGTTCTAAATACTTAACATAAGTCTACCATTAATCCAAGGCTATGCCATTTCTTTCTTCTCATTGATTGAAATTACAAATATGTCAAAGAACGTCATGTTTCGTTTATTCTTTGTTGTTTTTGTGCGGTTCACTGATAATAAATATGTGGAACCCAGATCACGCTACGCTTTGGTCCGAGTATGCTTCCAACGACGATCGTGACACTGGGTGAGCATTTTCTTGTTTGTATATAGCCCTATACAGCTCATTGAGTGCGTTCCTAGTGCCAAAATCAGTTTCTGGTGGTAAATAGACAGCACAAATCTATCAGCACAATCCTATCATTGTGTTTCCCCATTACAAGATGAAAAGATAAGACAGTTTCTAGCTTTAAGCCAAATTTGCTCTATATTGTTGTTATATTATCTATTACAATAATTTTACTTCACCTGCGATAACATCTGCAAATCTGTGTACGTGACCAATACATTTTGATTTGATTAGTGCTCCCTCCTACACCCATCTAGCTGGCTGTGCTTCTCTGAGTAATCTCTCCTCCATAGACAGCCATTGCCAGTTCATCCTTTCCTCCATCCTCCCTCCTCTCCTCTCCCTTCCCTAAAGCCTGATCCTGATTCTCCAAACCCGGGTGGAGATTTATATGTTTGCTCCTTCTTTGATGACAGGTCAATATTCACACAGACAGCCAAGGTTCCCCTGCCATTACTGAAGCACTTGATGTTTTCCCACCAGTTAAATTCTTAGGGGATTGTTTGGTGAAATGAATGGGGTCTGAGTGCTGAAGGACATCTCCAAGTTTGGCAAACAAACTTATCGTGATTGGCTCAGCAACAGCTCGGTCCAATGAACATGTTGGGGGGGAATAGTCATCCTGGAGTTTTGCCTGTCAATTAAGGCAGTTGTGAAATCCAGTCAGGTGGAGAGTGTCAGGTTGTACTTACCGCCTCTCTGCCCACTTTGGATCTGCCGAGATAGCTGAGCTTGCGCTCACCTCGAATAGGAGAGATCCTGTCAATATTCATATATTTAATAACCCTGAATGTGCTTCTTAGTGTACCTTTTGAAGACTGTGGGGTCTGCATCCCCCTTTGATGTACATTCATTGTCTGCCTCTATCTGAGATCTTCGGGTATGAAATTGGTGACATTTTCATTTTTCATTCATTCAATCCAATCCCAGCTGTATTTCTCTGGCCCAAGATGCTTTGGTGTAAGCTAGAAGGGGCCGTTGAAGTTGGATGTAGTTACCCAGTAGGATAACTATCACACAGTAATGGAACACCAGTAGAATTGAGTAAGGATCTAACCCTAAACAGCATATACTTTTTACCCCCATCTTTGCACAGTATAACCAGATATCTACACACACACACACACACACACACACACACACACACACACACACACACACACACACACACACACACACACACACACACACACACACACACACACACACACACACACACACACACACACACACGCACACACATGCACACCACACACGCACACACACACATTAATCTCCTTTGTGGAAAAAGTATTGGAAGTCCTAGGCTTTATTTACGAGGGCACATAAAGTTGTTCAGGTGGCTGTTTAATTTCCACTCTGAATATAAACGAATGACTGAAGGCCTTAAAAGCCTCACAAAGGACGCAGTGGTGTGCCTGATTTCCACCAAAGGTCACCACAAGGTTGTTCACTCAAACCCTTTTTCATAACGTTATCATGCCAATTAAGAAGGAATGTCAACATAATTTGCAGATAAAACCCCCTGTTCTGAGCGAATGTATCTATTGTGCTCTACTGCACCTAAAGTCTGTTTGAACCGTTTTCCAGTGCACTTTTCACCATTATTTTGGGATGCGCATAAAACCATGATGTTGCCAAAAATACCATATTATCAATCAATCAATCAAATGTATTTCTAAAGCTCTTTTTACATCGGCAGATGTCACAAAGTGCTTATTCAGAAACCCAGCCTAAAACCCCAAAGAGCAAGCAATGCAGATGTAGAAGCACGGTGGCTAGGAAAAACTCCCTAGAAAGGCAGGAACTTAGGAAGACACCTAGAGAGGAACCAGGCTGTTCTAGTTGTGCCGGTGGAGATTATAAGAGTACATGGCCATTAAAGGTAGATAGTTCTTCAAGATGTTCATACGTTCATAGATGACGAGCAGGGTCAAACAATAATCACAGTGGTTACAGAGGGTGGAACAGGTCAGCACCTCAGGAGTAAATGTCAAAGAGAGAGTGGAAACAGCCGGTCCGGAATAAGGTAGCAGGTCCGATAAACAGGTCAGGGTTCCGAAGCCGCAGGCAGAACAGCAGAAACTGGATCAGCTAAAGACACCAAGCATATAACTAAATCTAACATCGAACTGATACTGTACAGACTCCAACTGAAATGACCTGGTTCCACTACAGTGTAACAGTCCTGACCTATTTATGTTAGTTTTTATGTGTTTTTGGTCAGGGCATGTGTTTTGGGTGGGCAGTCTATGTTATCTGTTTCTATGTTGGTTTCGGTTTGCCTGGTATGGCTCTTGATTAGAGGCAGGTGGTTTGCATTTTCCTCTAATCAAGAGTCATATTTAGGTAGGGCATTCTCACTGTTTGTTTGTGGGTGATTGTCTCCTGTGATGTCTTCGTTATGTTAGATGTATTCACTTTTGGAGCTGTTTGGCTGTTCGTATGTTTCGATGTCCGTTCCTGTTCGTGAGTTTACGTTTGTCCATGTAAGTTTATGTTCAGGTTGCGTGTACGTCGTTTTCTTATTTTGTAGTTTGTTAAAGTGTTTGTTTTCCTGTCATCAGTTTTCGTATTAATAAAAAGGATGGCATATTTCCCTGACTCCGCATATTGGTCTGAAGATCCTTCTCTCCTCACCTCTTCCGAGGATGAGGAAAGCGACAGCTCTTACAGAATCACCCACCAAAATACAGAGACCAAGCGGTATGGGAATGCTAAACGGAGCAACAAGGATTTTTGGACTTGGGAGGAGATCCTGTCTGGTAGAGGACCCTGGGCGCAAACTGGAGAACATCGCTGCTCTCGTGAGAAGAGTGAGGCAGCCACAGCCCAGGAGCGGTGGTTTAAGGAGGCAGCTAGGAGACGTGGATGGAAGCCGGAGAATCAAGCTCGAAACCGGAATTATGAGGGGACACGTCTTGCACGGAAGCCCGAAAAGCCTGTGAGTAACTCCCAAAAATTTCTTGGGGGGGGGCTAAAGGGTAGTGGGCCAAGGGCAGGTAGGAGACCTGCGCCCACTTCCCAGGCTAACCGTGGAGAGCGGGAGTACGGGCAGACACCGTGTTACGCAGTAGAGCGCACGGTGTCTCCTGTACGTGTGCATAGCCCAGTGCGGGTTATTCCACCTCCCCGCACTGGTAGGGCTAGATTGGGCATTGAGCCAGGTGTCATGAGGCCGGCTCAACGCGTCTGGTCTCCAGTGCGTCTCCTCGGGCCGGCATACATGGCACCTGCCTTACGCATGGTTTCCCCGGTTCGCCTGCATAGCCCAGTGCGGGCTATTCCACCTCGCCGCACTGGCAGGGCGACCGGGAGCATTCAACCAGGTAAGGTTGGGCAGGCTCAATGCTCAAGAGAGCCAGTACGCCTGCACGGTCCGGTATTTCCGGCGCCACCTCCCCGCCCCAGCCTAGTACCTACAGTGCCTATATTACGCACTAGGCTACCAGTGCATTTCCAGAGCCCTGTTCCTCCTCCACGCACTCTCCCTATAGTGCGTGTATCTAGTTCGGTGCCTCCAGTTCCGGCCCCACGCACTAAGCCACCTGTGCGTCTCCCAAGTCCTGTACACACTGTCACTTCTCCCCGTACTAGTCCTGAGGTGCGTGCCCTCAGCCAGGTGCCACCAGTGCCGGTACCACGCACCAGGTATAGAGTACGCTTTGAGAGTTCAGTGTGCCCTGTCTCTGCTCCACGCACTAGTAGGAAGGTGCTTATCATTAGCCCGGTGCCTCCAGTTCCGGCACCACGCACCAGGTCTACAGTGTGCCGTATCCGGCCAGAGCCATCCGTCTCCCCAGCGCCATCTGAGCCATCCGTCTCCCCAGCGCCATCTGAGCCATCCGTCTCCCCAGCGCCATCTGAGCCATCCGTCTCCCCAGCGCCATCTGAGCCATCCGTCTCCCCAGCGCCATCTGAGCCATCCGTCTGCCAGGAGCCTGCAAAGCCGCCCGTCTGCCATGAGCCTGCAAAGCCGCCCGTCTGCCATGAGCCTACAGAGCCATCCGCCAGACAGGAGCCGCTAGAGCCGTCAGCCAGACAGGAGCCGCTAGAGCCGCCCGCCAGACAGGATCTGCCAGAGCCGCCAACCAGACAGGATCTGCCAGAGCCGCCAACCAGACAGGATCTGCCAGAGCCGCCAACCAGACAGGATCTGCCAGAGCCGCCAACCAGACAGGATCTGCCAGAGCCGCCAGAGAGCCATGAGCAGCCAGAGCCGTCAGAGAGCCATGAGCAGCCAGAGCCGTCAGAGAGCCATGAGCAGCCAGAGCCGTCAGAGAGCCATGAGCAGCCAGAGCCGTCAGAGAGCCATGAGCAGCCAGAGCCGTCAGAGAGCCATGAGCGTCGAGAGCCGTCAGAGAGCCATGAGCGTCGAGAGCCGTCAGAGAGCCATGAGCGTCGAGAGCCGTCAGCCTGCCATGAGCGTCGAGAGCCGTCAGCCTGCCATGAGCGTCGAGAGCCGTCAGCCTGCCATGAGCGTAGAGAGCCGTCAGCCTGCCATGAGCGTAGAGAGCCGTCAGCCTGCCATGAGCGTAGAGAGCCGTCAGCCTGCCATGAGCGTCGAGAGCCGTCAGTCTGCCATGAGCGTCGAGAGCCGTCAGCCTGCATGGACCTGCCAGAGCCGTCCAAACAGGACCTGCCAGAGTCCTTCAGCCGGGATCTGCCCTTTGTCCCGGTGTTGCCCCTTGTCCCGGTGTTGCCCCTTGTCCCGGTGCTGCCCCTTGTCCCGGTGCGGCCCCTTGTCCCGGTGCTGCCCCTTGTCCCGGTGCTGCCCCTTGTCCCGGTGCTGCCTCTTGTCCCGGTGCTGCCCCTTATTCCAGTGATGGTCCTTATCCTGGTGCTGCCCCTTGTTCTGGTGCTGCCCCTTGTCCCGGTGCTACCCCTTGTCCCGGTGCTGCCCCTTGTCCTGGTGCTACTAGCTGTTTATTTAGGGGAAGGTAATGTTTGGGTGGTCAGGGGAAGGGGTAGAAAGAAGAGGGGAGTGACTATGGTGGTGCGGGGACAGCGTCCTGAACCGGAACCACCACCGTGGTCAACTGCCCACCCGGACCCTCCCCTGGACTTTGTGCTGGTGCGCCCGGCGTTCGCACCTTGGGGGGGGGGTACTGTAACAGTCCTGACCTATTTATGTTAGTTTTTATGTGTTTTTGGTCAGGGCATGTGTTTTGGGTGGGCAGTCTATGTTATCTGTTTCTATGTTGGTTTCGGTTTGCCTGGTATGGCTCTTGATTAGAGGCAGGTGGTTTGCATTTTCCTCTAATCAAGAGTCATATTTAGGTAGGGCATTCTCACTGTTTGTTTGTGGGTGATTGTCTCCTGTGATGTCTTCGTTATGTTAGATGTATTCACTTTTGGAGCTGTTTGGCTGTTCGTATGTTTCGATGTCCGTTCCTGTTCGTGAGTTTACGTTTGTCCATGTAAGTTTATGTTCAGGTTGCGTGTACGTCGTTTTCTTATTTTGTAGTTTGTTAAAGTGTTTGTTTTCCTGTCATCAGTTTTCGTATTAATAAAAAGGATGGCATATTTCCCTGACTCCGCATATTGGTCTGAAGATCCTTCTCTCCTCACCTCTTCCGAGGATGAGGAAAGCGACAGCTCTTACATACAGTACCATAACATTATAATGTCTCTCTCCGGGTCTGTCTGAAGAAGGAGCAACATGGACAGAGACAGGTAGAACTGAACGCTCCGACTCGCCAAGTACAGAGCTGTGATGTTGGGCCTCTAACAACTCACTGGAACTCTCCTTCCTAATATTCAGCTAATTTGGCTCTTCCGCTGTGTCCTCGAGTAGGTGCAATACATCCTCCCCCATCATTCATTTCCACCTTCCCTGTGCTCCCTCTCACCCTGGAGGATCTATACAGTGGGAGATAAGAGGAGATGGAGTCTCGTTGGCTTGATTTGAAGCCTTGCTTTGAAGCTGGATGTGGAATAGAAGCGGCACTGCTCTGACTGCTGGAATTGGGGCCCCCTCATAAAAAGCACTTTACCTGTGCTCTCTCTGTGGATCATTGCAATCCTTAAAAGAGATTCTGGGTTACTTTCAAATCACAGCTACTCTGAGCCCCTCACTGTAAATGGGCAGAACTGTTGAAAGAGAGTGAGAGAAATGTTTCTGTCATTTATTTGATATCTCTCTTTGAATAAGAGTGATGACACATCAGAAGGAGTAAAGCAAGGCATACACAATGTTAAAGTTAAGTACAATTAAGACTTGAAATGTATTCACAGATTTGAAAAAACCATGCCCTATACTGTAAACTGTAATCTTACAATAAGGTCAATCAGTTTAGGTCCCTCTTTGAGTCTTAACTCCTACCCTACCATAACGATGTCATAACCGGTTATATTGCCCAGTGAGGGAATTTCATAGTTATTACAGGTCTACCTGAAAACTGCAGATGTTTTTGAGCCAGTCTCCTACAGCAGGAAAATAATCCTGCAGCAACAGGAAATGTGAATTATTATGTTGAATATAATTAGTTTACATTTTTGTAGGGGTTGATTCATTTTTGTAAGGGAAAATAAAGTCTGAAATTTAAAATTGGAAATTAGAAACTTTAGAAACCTTTTTAAACCTCAAATATACTCCAAGTTTTAAATTCCCTGCGTTGCAGTAAAGTTCTCCTGCAACAGGGTAATCAAATGAAGATCGTACATCTGTAGTGCACTGACGTGATCTTTGTGGGCTCATTGTAAGGCAGACTGTACTGTCTGTTTCTGTTTCCTGCTGGGAGACCCCCTGGGTCTTACTGTATAACGCCAGGGACACTGCAGCTGGCCTGCTTTCACGTCCTCAGACATGCCACGGGGAGCGTGCAGAGTGCGTGTGTGTATACTGTGTGTATATACTGTATATATATGGTTGGATAGGAGGAGCTCACTGAGTTGTTTTTCTTAAACCATATAAACAACTACAGTACATACATGTACAGTATATATAATGACATAGTATGCACTTGGCCTATATATCAATGCCTTTAAATCATCAGGTAAAGTAGGCCTATATCATAATATATCTAAATCATTAGTACCTCTAATAAAGCTGATTCTAACTATTATTACCCCACACAGCTTCAACATATCCTCCCGGAATCACCATCGGCAATCTGCTTTCAAACTCAGTCCAACCCGACAGAGGAAAGACTCAGTGAGTTCTGTGTGGGTTTTCCCTGCTAATTTGCGTTTGTGTGTGTGTGTATTTGTGTGTGTGTATGTGTGTGTGAGCAGCTGTGAAAAAGAGATTCTGGGTTACTTTCAAATCACAGCTACTCTGAGCCCCTCACTGTAAATGGGCAGAACTGTTGAAAGAGAGTGAGAGAAATGTTTCTGTCATTTATTTGATATCTCTCTTTGAATAAGAGTGATGACACATCAGAAGGAGTAAAGCAAGGCATACACAATGTTAAAGTTAAGTACAATTAAGACTTGAAATGTATTCACAGATTTGAAAAAACCATGCCCTATACTGTAAACTGTAATCTTACAATAAGGTCAATCAGTTTAGGTCCCTCTTTGAGTCTTAACTCCTACCCTACCATAACGATGTCATAACCGGTTATATTGCCCAGTGAGGGAATTTCATAGTTATTACAGGTCTACCTGAAAACTGCAGATGTTTTTGAGCCAGTCTCCTACAGCAGGAAAATAATCCTGCAGCAACAGGAAATGTGAATTATTATGTTGAATATAATTAGTTTACATTTTTGTAGGGGTTGATTCATTTTTGTAAGGGAAAATAAAGTCTGAAATTTAAAATTGGAAATTAGAAACTTTAGAAACCTTTTTAAACCTCAAATATACTCCAAGTTTTAAATTCCCTGCGTTGCAGTAAAGTTCTCCTGCAACAGGGTAATCAAATGAAGATCGTACATCTGTAGTGCACTGACGTGATCTTTGTGGGCTCATTGTAAGGCAGACTGTACTGTCTGTTTCTGTTTCCTGCTGGGAGACCCCCTGGGTCTTACTGTATAACGCCAGGGACACTGCAGCTGGCCTGCTTTCACGTCCTCAGACATGCCACGGGGAGCGTGCAGAGTGCGTGTGTGTATACTGTGTGTATATACTGTATATATATGGTTGGATAGGAGGAGCTCACTGAGTTGTTTTTCTTAAACCATATAAACAACTACAGTACATACATGTACAGTATATATAATGACATAGTATGCACTTGGCCTATATATCAATGCCTTTAAATCATCAGGTAAAGTAGGCCTATATCATAATATATCTAAATCATTAGTACCTCTAATAAAGCTGATTCTAACTATTATTACCCCACACAGCTTCAACATATCCTCCCGGAATCACCATCGGCAATCTGCTTTCAAACTCAGTCCAACCCGACAGAGGAAAGACTCAGTGAGTTCTGTGTGGGTTTTCCCTGCTAATTTGCGTTTGTGTGTGTGTGTATTTGTGTGTGTGTATGTGTGTGTGAGCAGCTGTGGGCCTCTGGTAGTAACTGCCTACGGCGAGAGCACGGGATGCTAATCCTGTATCTGCCTCCCGGTGTCTTGGCAGATGTGGGGGAACCTTTCAACCCTTGCAGTGTGCCGTGGGGCACAAACACTTGCCCGCCCGCACCGCTACCTCGGTCATGTTCTACAGTTCCTCCATACTATAACCTATTAGCTTTCATCTGTGTCAGTCTTTCTGTAGAGGGTGTCCATGAGGTAGCTTTCAATTGGCAGCAACGAGAGGTGGCGTAAGGGGAGAAAATAGCCTTTGACTGCCATTAGGGTTGAGCATGCATACTTCTACAAATGTACATCAATGTCTAGGGTGAAGAGAAGTCTTTCTCTATTATCTGCTTCCTGTATGTGTTCATCATGATAGACACTTGGTTATAGAATGGATTAAGCACATAGTTACCAAAACATACACTACATTTCCAAAAGTATGTGGACACCCCTTCAAATGAGTGGATTCGGCATAATTTCAGCATAAAATCGAGCACACCGCCATGCAATCTCCATAGACAAACATGATTGGTACTTGGTTACAGAATGGATTAAGTATATAGTTACATATACTGACATCGGAAATAGCCCAAATATTGAAAAGAAAAGTAGAGTTTATATGTACCGAAATCAATCTCTATGACTGCGAATCAAAATGAAATCAATCAATGAATAACCGGCAATACTTGCGTACATCTATTCAGTGAGAGGATATACATCAAATCACATCGAAGTACGTCAGGAACATTTTCCAGGCTGTTACCTGTTAAAATGACTGATTCATCACAGGTAAAGTGAGATAGCTACCCCTCTTCAACAAACTGCTACATTGTATGGGATGACTGAAAATACTAAATGGATTTGTCTAAATGGATTAGGAAAAAAATATAAACGCATGTCAGATAGAAAAGTAAAATCTACAACCAAGACTGTCCACCACCATAAACATTTCATTTCAACAGTCTGGTCCCATTCATCTGAGGTCGGTGTCTGGCAAAGACAAGGTCTTAATCCTTTGGTTTCATGACCACCAGTCCTGGGCCCCTGAAGTGTTTATTAAGGAGTCTGTTGAGGGGGAGTGGTGGGGTGACAGGTGGTCAATACTCCTATCCACCTCAACAACAGAGGGGTGGCCATAGAGCAAACAGCAGGCCAGTCACTACCACAATCCATCTGTGAGTACAGGAGGTCTTTACACTGTATGGTCTGTAACAATTGACTGGTATACCATTTGGACTTGTCAATTCTTCTGGCTACGCCTCTTTCTTTTGACTGCATCACAGCTGTGGCAATAATCCTATTAACACACCCCCTCTTCTGCTTTATTAGATGTAGGACATTCACCATAGAACCAGCGGGCCACCAAGACTCTCTCTCCTCAGTGGTTTCTGTAGCATCAGCTAATCACAGTTATTAGCTGATTTGGAGGGCTAGAATGAGAAACGTCTCTCTTGCTGTGGTGTTGTTTGACCTCCCTGGCCCTCCCACCTCTGACCACCCTCTCTCTGAGAATGTCCTTGTTAGGAGAGACCCAGTTCCCCCCTGCTGTATTCCAGCACAGTCGTCCGCATCATTAGAGACAGGTAGAGACAGAGGTAAAGGACTGCCATGGCTACAATGCCACTTCTCATGGCTAGGAGATGTGCTGGAGAGTTTCAGACCAGCAGTCTTGAAGACAATTATGAACTGGAAACGGTCCTAACCTACCCACCCGCCCATAGACTGGAGGTTGTTCCAAAGCAAACCCCAATCAGTTCAGAGCTATGGTGCCACTATGGCACTGAGCTAGTATCAAGTATGTCTGGGCACAGTACTCTGTAGGGGCTGGGGGAAGGTTGAGTGGGTAAAGGCGATTCCACTTTCCTGCTTGTGAAAACAGGGCAGAGAGGTGTATGGCTGTGATGGTGTTTTGACCAGCTAGAGAGCTAGAGTACCATGGGTCCCAGACACAGTCCTCGTACATTGATCAATGAATCATTGATCTGCTGCTTCTCTGCTACAGGAAGGGTGAATAGAACAAGGAGGGATTATTATACTGTCAGACCAATAATTGTTTGTTTATAGTCTTCTGCTTTGCTCTTTGAGCGTAGAGATGATAGAAAGTTTAGCTGAAAATGTCACCCCCACACAATTAAAGCCATTACAGACAATTGCTTAAAATGATTGTGGATTCAATTCACTCAGTCCATAACATTCACCACATATTACAATTTCTCACTATGCTTAGACCTTTCAATTTCAAGTCGAAATACTATGTGGTATGGGAAGCCTACCACATTTTCATCTCTCAAAAGCTTTATTGTCCAGGAGCTCCTCACAGAAACCCCATTAGAATGTCTCCTGCCCAAGGTGACTATGATGGCATGAAATTACTGTAGTCTCAGAAGACTCTCTCTCTCTCTTTCTCTGCGTCGAGTCCATCTCTCTCTTTCTCTCCTCCGTTCTCCTTTACCCCCCATTCAAACAGAATGTGTAACTGAATTTGAAATGCAGTGCCACGTCTTTCAAGGGCACCAGCTAATGAGACGTTATGCTCTGAATGGGGAGACCCTGTTGGGAAGAGCCTAAAGATGGAATCTGGGACAGGTGCACCTGTCCAAATCCCCAAGACAGATGTATCCTGAGAGAAAAAGAGTACGAGAGAGAGAGAGAGAGAGAGAGAGAGAGAGAGAGAGAGAGAGAGAGAGAGAGAGAGAGAGAGAGAGAGAGAGAGAGAGAGAGAGAGAGAAAGAGAAAGAGTACGAGAGAGAGAGAGAGAGAGAGTCAGCCAGCCAGCCAGCCGATCTTTGGAATGATCATCTTAAAGCAATTCCATTTAGCTTCGTAGAACCCCCCCCCCCCCCCCCCCCAGCAGAGACAGGTCTTAGACTGTTTAGTGCCCACAAAAAAGGTGGATAAATACAGTTGAAGTCGGAAGCTTACATGCACTTAGGTTGGAGTCATTCAAACTCGTTTTCCAACCACTCCACAAATTTCTTGTTAACAAACTATGGTTTTGGCAAGTCGGTTAGGACATCTACTTTGTGCATGACACAAGTAATTTTTCCAACAATTGTTACAGACAGATTATTTCACTTATAATTCACTGTATCACAATTCCAGTGGGTCAGAAGTTTACATACACTAAGTTGACTGTGCCTTTAAACAGCTTGGAAAATTCCAGAAAATTATATCATGGCTTTAGAAGCTTCTGATAGGCTAATTGACACAATTTGAGTCATTTGGAGGTGTACCTGTGGATGTATTTCAAGGCCTACCTTCAAACTCAGTGCCTCTTTGCTTGACATCATGTGAAAATCAAAATTGTAGATTGTAGAATTTGTAGACCTCCAAAATTGTAGACCTCCACAAGTCTGGTTCATCCTTGGGAGCAATTTCCAAACGCCTGAAGGTACCACGTTCATCTGTACAAACAATAGTAGGCAAGTAGAAACACCATGGGACCACGCAGCCATCATACCGCTCAGAAAAGAGACTCATTCTGTTTCCTAAATATGAACATACTTTGGTGGGAAAAGTGCAAATCAATCACAGAACAACAGCGAAGGACCTTGTGAAGATGCTGGATGAAACAGGTACAAAAGTATGTTTATCCACAGTAAAACGAGTCCTATTTCGACATAACCTGAAAGGCCGCTCAGCAAGGAAGAAGCCACTGCTCCAAATCCGCCATAAAAACGCCAGACTATGGTTTGCAAATGCACATGGGGACAAAGATCGTACTTTTTGGAGAAATATCCTCTGGTCTGATGAAACAAAAATAGAACTGTTTGGCCATAATGACCATCTTTATGTTTGGAGGAAAAAGGGGGAGGCTTGCAAGCCGAAGAACACCATCCCAAACGTGAAGCACAGGGGTGGAAGCATCATGTTGTGAGGGTGCTTTGCTGCAGGAGAGACTGGTGCACTTCACAAAATAGATGGCATCATGAGGGAGAAAAAGTATGTGAATATATTGAAGCAACATCTCAAGACATCAGTCAGTAAGTTAAAGCTTGGTCGCAAATGGGTCTTCCAAATGGACAATGACCCAAAGCATACTTCCAAAGTTGTGGCAAAATGACTTAAGGACAACAAAGTCAAGGTATTGGAGTGGCCATCACAAAGCCCTGACCTCAATCCTATAGAAGAATTTGTGGGCAGAACTGAAAAGCATGTGCGAGCAAGGAGGCCTACAAACTTGACTCAGTCACATCAGCTCTGTCAGGAGGAATGGGCCAGAATTCACCCAATTTATTGTGGGAAGCTTGTGGAAGGCCACCCAAGTTAAACAATTTAAAGGCAATGCTACCAAATACTAATTGTGTGTATGCAAACTTCTGACCCACTGGGAATGTGATGAAAGAAATTAAAGCTGATATAAATCCTTCTCTCTACTATTATTCTGACATTTCACATTCTTAAAATAAAGTGTTGATCCTAACTGGCCTAAGACAGGGAATGTTTACTAGGATTAAATGTCAGGAATTGTGAAAAACTGAGTTAAAATGTATTTGGCTAAAGTGTATGTACATTTCCGACTTGTAAATATATATATATATATATATATATATATATATATACACTGCTCAAAAAAATAAAGGGAACACTTAAACAACACAATGTAACTCCAAGTCAATCACACTTCTGTGAAATCAAACTGTCCACTTAGGAAGCAACACTGATTGACAATAAATTTCACATGCTGTTGTGCAAATGGAATAGACAAAAGGTGGGAATTATAGGCAATTAGCAAGACACCCCCAATAAAGGAGTGGTTCTGCAGGTGGTGACCACAGACCACTTCTCAGTTCCTATGCTTCCTGGCTGATGTTTTGGTCACTTTTGAATGCTGGCGGTGCTTTCACTCTAGTGGTAGCATGAGACGGAGTCTACAACCCACACAAGTGGCTCAGGTAGTGCAGCTCATCCAGGATGGCACATCAATGCGAGCTGTGGCAAGAAGGTTTGCTGTGTCTGTCAGCGTAGTGTCCAGAGCATGGAGGCGCTACCAGGAGACAGGCCAGTACATCAGGAGACGTGGAGGAGGCCGTAGGAGGGCAACAACCCAGCAGCAGGACCGCTACCTCTGCTTTTGTGCAAGGAGGAGCAGGAGGAGCACGGCAAAATGACCTCCAGCAGGCCACAAATGTGCATGTCTGGTGTCTGGTCAGGACCTGCCTTACAACAGTCCTACAAGCCCTCAGTAAAGCCTCTCTCAGCCTATTGCGGACAGTCTGAGTTCTGATGGTTCGGAGGTACCGGTCCTGTGAAGGTGTTGTTACATGTGGTCTGCCACCGCGAGGACGATCAGCTCTTCGTCCTGTCTCCCTGTAGAGCTGTCTTAGGCATCTCACAGTACGGACATTGCAATTTATTGCCCTGGCCACATCCGCAGTCCTCATGCCTCCTTGCAGCATGCCTAAGGCACATTCACGCAGATGAGCAGGGACCCTGGGTATCTTTCTTTTGGTGTTTTTCAGAGTCAGAAGAAAAGCCTCTTTAGTGTCCTAAGTTTTCATAACTGTGACCTTAATTGCCTACCGTCTGTAAGCTGTTGGTGTCTTAATGACTGTTCCACAGGTGCATGTTCATTAATTGTTTATGGTTCATTGAACAAGCATGGGAAACAGTGTTTAAACCCTTTACAATGAAGATCTATTAGGATTTTTATGAATTATCTTTGAAATACAGAGTCCTTCTTTTTTTGTTGAGTTTATATATACACTGCTCAAAAAAATAAAGGGAACACTAAAGTACCACATCCTAGATCTGAATGAATGAAATATTCTTATTAAATACTTTTTTCTTTACATAGTTGAATGTGCTGACAACAAAATCACACAAAAGTTATCAATGGAAATCAAATGTATCAACCCATGGAGGTCTGGATTTGGAGTCACACTCAAAATTAAAGTGGAAAACCACACTACAGGCTGATCCAACTTTGATGTAATGTCCGTAAAACAAGTCAAAATGAGGCTCAGTAGTGTGTGTGGCCTCCACGGTCCTGTATGACCTCCCTACAACGCCTGGGCATGCTCCTGATGAGGTGGCGGATGGTCTCCTGAGGGATCTCCTCCCAGACCTGGACTAAAGCATCCGCCAACTCCTGGACAGTCTGTGGTGCAACGTGGCGTTGGTGGATGGAGCGAGACATGATGTCCCAGATGTTATGTCCCAGATGTTATGCTATGGACCGGCCGAGGACCTCCACATCCAGCTTCTTCACCTGTGGGATTGTCTGACACCCGGACAGCTGATGAAACTTTGGATTTGCACACCCAAAGGATTTCTGCACAAAATGTCAGAAACCGTCTCAGGGAAGCTCACCTGCTTGCTCATCATCCTCAACAGGGTATTTACCTGACTGCAGTTCAGCGTTGTGACTGACTTCAGTGGGCAAAGGCTCACCTTCGATGGCCACTGGCACGCTGGAGAAGTGTGCTCTTCACGGATGAACCCCGATTTAAACTGTACCGGGCAGATGGCAGAAGTGTACAACGGGGTTACGGTAGGGGCAGGCATAAGCTACAGACAATGAACACAATTTCATTTTATTGATGGCAATTTGAATGCACAGAGATACCGTGACAAGAAACTGAGGTCCGTTGTCGTTCCATTCATCTTCCGCCATCACCTCATGTTTCAGCATGATATTATATGGCCCCATGTCGCAAGGATTTGTACACAATTCCTGGAAGCTGAAAATGTCCCAGTTCTTCCATGGACTGCATACTCACCAGACATGTCACCCATTGAGCATATTTGGGATGCTCTGAATTGATGTGTACAACAGCGTGTTCCAGTTCTCGCCAATATCCACCAACTTTGCACAGCCATTGAAGAGGATCGGACAACATTCCACAGGCCACAATCAACAGCCTGAGGCTAATGGTGGTCACACCAGATACTGAATGGTTTTCTGATCAATGCCCCTACCTTATTAAAAAACATATCTGTGACCAACAGATGCATATCTGTATTCCCAGTCAGGTAAAATCTATAGATTAGGGCCTATTTTTTTTCTCCAATTGACTGATTTCCTTATATGAACTGTAACTCAGTAAAACCTTTGAAATTGTTGGATGTTGCATTTTAATTTTTGTTCGGTGTACATTAGGGCTTAAACTGAAAATTAAAACCACAAGGGTCTAGTGGGGAATATAAAGTGACAATTAGATTGAGCAGGAGGTGATGGGCTGGATTAGACTGGCGTGAGGTGAGAGGGATGGAGGCTGGAGAGGACAGAGATGGGATGGGGGTGGAGCCCATGGAAACAGGTACACTTGACAGTTGGCGGTCCGGTCAAGGGATCATCTGAGGGGCAGAGATGATGAAAGGAGTCGAAAGGTTTGTGTCCGAGGGGTTCTCCTTTTAATCAGGGACCCTGAGGAGAGAGCACTGCAGCCTGTGGGCCTTCAGCCGCTGTTAACCACTGTCAGACTAATGGTAAGGGGCTCTGGGTTTGAATAAATGGAGCTAGCTTGTTACCAGAGTGCTGATTAATGTATGCGGCAGGGGTGTGAGGGGTTCTGCATTTTAATGAGGGATATGAGAGTGTGCGTGTATGCGGGTGGTGAAAGGGTTTTGAAGCATGTGGCTGAGTGGGATGAGAGGATTGGGTAGGGAATAGTGTCCCAAGTGCACAGGGTGATAAACTAATATTTCTGTCTGATGTGACAGTTGTTTGTGTAATTGTTGACAAGTCGAGACACAACTTGCCACCAAAAACAGAACTTTTGACCATCTCTCCTCTCTTCTGTTCTCCTTTTTTCTCCTCTCCATGCTGTTATGTCTGGGTCTCTGAAAGATTCCCCCTGGAGCTCTGAGCTAGGCCTCACCTTAGTCCTGGTCTAGGGTGGTCTAGTACTCAGCATTATTTTCTGCAAAGACACCATGAATGTCATACCACAACATGATTGATGAACAATCTCTTGTTAGTATTGTATCATGTGAATGATCATGTGAAATAGTCAATAATCAGGATAACTTGTTCTGAAACATTAAATGGATAAACATGCAAAACATTTGTGCTGTCAATGGTTTACCCAACTGCATATCAAAGCACTTTCAACCTCACAATACTTAACCTTTGGGCAGAGGACACATCTCTGGCTGCAAGCACCGCATATGGTCCGTAGGCCACAACATTGTCTGAGCCAGTCGTGTTAGGTTTGTGGAGTGGAGAGACAGCATTGTTGCAAGTGTCATCAAGACTAGACATGTGTCAAAGTAAAGAGATGGCCATTGGGGGCGGGACCTTCCAAACTGCCCTAGCTCTCTCACACATACCTCTGTGTCGCCTGTAAACACCCACTCCACAAATACATGAGTCTTTTTATCAATAGAATTGACAGGTATTATTATTATATATATATTTTTTACAAAGCTTGATATTGATCTCATTATCATGGTTATCAAGTAAGTATAAATAGTGTGCATAAACATTGTTCTAATATAGGTAGAATTACTTGGGCTAAAATGGGCTAAATGCTTTGGTTCTTTGGTCTGTCATGGGACATTTTGTTTGAAATTTGAAATTGCTGACTTTGATCAATGGAAATTATTTTTAAAGGTTGAAGCTCTGCCACATCAAAATGAATATCTCTCAGAGACTTACCCAGTGTGCTGATGTTCTGTGCTAACAAATTCTGTTCCTCTTCTGCAGTCCATACCTGTAAACTGTTGCAATCTATTTAGAAAATTTGACTTCTGCCTATTGTGTCACGAATTTAGACTGAACAGCCATACCATAAAAACATACCTGGTAGAGCTCTCCGCAGAATTAACGAGACACTACTTCTAGTTCTGACATCACCTACAGTAACAGTCAAAAGTTTGAACACACCTACTGTACTCATTCAAGGGTTATTCTTTATTTTTACTATCTTCTACATTGTTTAATAATAGTGAAGACATCAACACTATGTGGCCAGCAGCATACCACCCTGCATACCACTGTTGGCTTGCTTCTGAAGCTAAGCAGGGTTGGTCCTGGTCAGTCCCTGGATGGGAGACCAGATGCTGCTGGAAGTGGTGTTGGAGGGCCAGTAGGAGGCACTCTTTCCTCTGGTCTAAAAAAAAAATAAAAAAAATATCCCAATGCCCCAGGGCAGTGATTGGGGACACTGCCCTGTGTAGGGTGCCGTCTTTCGGATGGGACGTTAAACGGGTGTCCTGACTCTCTGAGGTCATTAAAGATCCCATGGCACTTATTGTAAGAGTAGGGGTGTTAACCCCGGTGTCCTGGCTAAATTCCCAATCTGGCCCTCAAACCATCATGGTCACCTAATAATCCCCAGTTTACAATTGGCTCATTCATCCCTCCTCTCCCCTGTAACTATTCCCCAGGTCGTTGCTGCAAATGAGAACGTGTTCTCAGTCAACTTACCTGGTAAAATAAAAAAATAAATATGAAATAACACATATGGAATCATGTAGTAACCAAAAAAGTGTTAAACAAATCAAAATATTTTTATATTTGAGATTGTTCAAAGTAGCCACCCTTTGCCTTGATGACAGCTTTGCACACTATTGGTATTCTATCAACCAGCTTCATGAGGTAGTCACCTGGAATGCATTTCAATTAACAGGTGTGCCTTGTTAAAAGTTACATTTCTGGAATTTCTTTCCTTCTTATTAACCTGTTGGGGATGGGGGCGCTGTTTAGACTATTTATGCTAATTGGGTAATTTTTGAAACGGCTTCCCACAAAATCCTTGATCGTACAATATGCATATTATTATTATTATTGGATAGAAAACAGTCTATAGTTTCTATAGGAGTTGAAATTTTGTCTCTAAGTGGAACAGAGCCCATTCTACAGCAATTTCCCTGACATGGAGTCAGATTTGAGAAATGTTGGCCACTGTTCTGAAGTCAGTTAAAAGGGCACTGTCATTGCTATGACTATACGGACACTTCTTACGTCTTCCCCTGGATGCCTTTACGTGATGACGATTCCAATGGGGTCGATTGCGCGTTCACAGGCACTACAAATGAAAAAACCCTGAGGCTAGTCATTCTTTTGGAGCTGCGTCATGCGCCTAGAGGACACCGGCCCGCACCTGTTCCAAGCGTTAGTTTAGCCTGTTATATTTCTCCGGTCATCTTTTCACTCATTATAGGAGTTAAAAACATCATAAGGTAGTTAATTTAAAGCGTTTTATAGCAATTTATATCCGTTTAGTGCGATTTTGGGACATTTATTTTTGAAACGATGTGAATAGTTGGGCACGCTTTTCAGTTCATCCCGAACGCAGTTGGCATTTCCACATGGCAAGAGGACAGCTTTCCACCAAAAGACGCTTACTCCCAAGAAAGGATCCTTTGCCCAAGATACTGATGGAAGAACAGCTCAAGGTAGGACATTTTTATTATGATAAATCGTGTTTCTGTCGAAACATTTTAGTGGCTTAGGACGCCATGTTTTTTGACGTAGCTTCGCTTGGCGCAAACTGTATTGAAAAGTAAGGATAAATTAAAAAATGTAATTCCGCAATTGTATTAAGAATTAAATTGTCTATCAATCCCTGTCCACCCTATATTTTTTAGTCACGTTTATGAGTATTTATGTATAAGAGTAGATCACTGTCTAAGTGGCGCAAGGACATATTCTGACCAGCTGAGTTACATTTCACATTGTCTAACCATGATTTTGGTGGCTAAATATAAACGTTTTCGATCAAACTCTATATGCATTGTGTAATATGATGTTACAGGAGTGTCATCTGAAGAATTCTGAGAAGGTTAGTGAAAAAATTAATATATTTTTGGCGATGTTGACGTTATCGCTCACTTTGGCTAGAATCAATGCTGGGCTGCTATGTGCTATGTGCTATGCTAATATAACGATTTATTGTGTTTTCGCTGTAAGACACTTAGAAAATCTGAAATATTGTCTGTATTCACAGGATCTGTGTCTTTCGATTCGTGTATGCTGTGTATTTTTACGAAATGTTTGATGATTAGTAAGTAGGTAAACACGTTGCTCAATGTAGTTTTTCTATTCCATTTGTGACGGTGGGTGCAATTGTAACCTATGCCATCTACCTGAAATATGCACTTTTTTCTAACAAAACCTATCCCATACCATAAATATGTTATCAGACTGTCATCTGATGAGTTTTTTTCTTGGTTAGGGGCTATAAATATCTTAGTTTAGCCGAATTGGTGATGGCTACTGGTGTTGGTGGACAAATAAAAGATGGTGGATTATGCTAATGTGTTTTTAGGTAATAGATGTACATCTTTACATATTGTGTCTTCCCTGTAAAACATTTTAAAAATCGGACATGTTGACTGGATTCACAAGATCTGTGTCTTTCATTAGCTGTATTGGACTTTAATGTGTGAAAGTTAAATATTTAAAAAAAATATTTTTTTTGAATTTCGCGGCACTGGTTTTTCAGTGGGGGGGGGGGGGGTGTGCCGCTAGCGCCACGCTGATCCTAGACAGGTTAATACGTTTGATCCAATCAGTTGTGTTTTGACAAGGTAGGGGTGATGTACAGAAGATAGCCCTATTTGGTAAAAGACCAAGTCCATATTATGTCAAGAACAGCTCAAATAAGCAAAGAGAAATGACAGTTCATCATTACTTTTAGACATGGTCAATCAATCTGGAAAACTTCAAGAACTTTGAACATTTCTTCAAGTGCAGTCGCAACAACCCTGAAGCGCTATGATAAAACTGGCTCTCAAGAGGATCACCACAGGAAAGGAAGACCTAGAGTTACCTCTGCTACAGAGGATAAGTTCATTAGAGTTACTAGCCTCAGAAATTGCAGCCCAAATAAATGCTTCATAGAGTTCAAATAACAGACACAACTCAATATCAACTGTTCAGAGGAGACTGCGTGAATCAGGCCTTCATAGTCGAATTGCTGCAAAGAAACCACTACTAAAGGACACAAATAATAAGAAGAGACTTGCTTGGGCCAAGAAACACGAGCAATGGACATGAGACGTGGAAATCTGTCCTTTGGTCTGATGAGTCAAAATTTGAGATTTTTGGTTCCAACCGCCGTGTCTTTGTGAGACGCAGAGTAAGTGAACAGAAACCAAGCCTTGGTTTCATGCATGTTAACATCAGAAGCCTCCTCCCTAAGTTTGTTTTAGTCACTGCTTTAGCACACCCTGCAAACCCGAATGTCCTAGCCGTGTCTGAATCCTGGCTTAGGAAGTCCACCAAAAACCCTGAAACTTCCATACCTAACTATAACATTTTCCGACAAGATAGAACTGCCAAAGGGGGCGGTGTTGAAATCTACTGCAGAGATAGCCTGCAGAGTTCTGTCTTACTATTCAGGTCTGTGCCCAAACAGTTCGAACTTCTACTTTTAAAAATTCCTCTTTCAATAAGTATTGTAGTATTTGGGGGAAAATAAGACACACATCCTCAATATATTTAAAATCATAATATATGACGTTACATCAGCATGACCTACTATATTTATTTGCACTGTGACACAACAAGGGACAAATGGCAAAAACATTTCACATGACATTTGCCTTGATGTTGCGTATTATAATACATACATTTTTTTTATCAATTGAAATGTGTATTTGTATTGTGTGTCAAAATAGCAATAGTATATTGGTGTGTAATTCTAATGACAACGGTCAACAATAATAATCTATGATGCTATTTTGTTATTTTCAATTAAAAGCCTACATGTATTATGATGCTCTGAGGGACAGAACTCAAATGTTACCTCAGAACAGATTTTCTACGCCTGTGTAATGAGTGTTTTATTGCGTAATTAATGGATGTGTGTGTGTGTGATTGTGTTTGTCTGCGCTCGCTTATGTGTTTGTGTGTGCGTGATTGTGTGTGTGCGTGATTGCGTGTGTATGTTTGCGTGATTGTGTGTGTGTGTGTTTGTATGTATGCGTGATTGTGTGTGTGTGTGATTGCGTGTGTGCGTGATTGTGTTTGTGCGTGTGTGATATTTTGTGCGTGTGTGTGTGTGTGTGTGTGTGTGTGTATGAATCAGAGAGAGTGAGAATGACAACGGTAATCAGGAGTAAACAAAAATCGCTACACAATTACAAAGCGTGTCCATTGTCCTTACTGTACAATTATACAAGCAACCAGAGACAAGCAGTATATCCGTCATACACAAGTCAGAGCCATGTCTCCACTGCTTTTTGAATATGCTTCACTTTAACATGATTTTCATCCATTGATACCAGCTCTCAGAAATATCACACTAAATAGACATGTCCTTGCATGGACTTAACCTCTGAATTTGTTTTTTTAAAAGATTTTCACAGAGCATACTAGATATAAAAGCATTACGTAGCTTTATCGCTTACAATTCTTAAACTCTCTCCGTTTTCATTGGCCTGAAGTGTCTGTGTTTGAATCAAAATGTCTGAATAGGTTTTGAGGTAAAATTGGAAGCAGGGCGAGTGTGGGAGGAGGTGAGAGTGGGAAACACAGTAAGAGGGAAGATTAGACTGTGGAGAAGGTAGAAGGTGGGCGTGAACCTGGAGAGCAGGTCAACCCCATAATATACCAATTTGGAGGGAGCATCATTAGAGCCATTTACCATGACTTTTCCCTACACTCTAGTAATCACACTGTAGGTTCCTCTCAAGTGCTTCGAAGAAAATGGTGGAAATCCTACAAAAGCACACTTACAATACAGTACTTTCAGAGAGAAAGCCTGGGCTGTTATTACATCACTATGGAATGCATAGGCGTCTCCATTATATCTGTAGGCTCTATGGGCTCTGTAGAGAAGAAGGGAAAAGATGGAGATGTTCACGCTGGCAGCCCTGAGCCACATTTTGCCCCATTGTTTTATTTCTCCGAATAGAGGTGGTGGATGCTGTTTGAATGACATCACGGTCGATGAACGGCGAAGTGAGGACCTGCTTTACATTTCTACTTTTTGCTCCGCCCTGCTCGAGCCTGGCACATTTGTAGAAGGTGGTGAAAGGCATTTTTTTTTAGGGTCAAGCGAGATGGCACAGTGATTTGGCATGCAGAGAAAGCGCGCGCGCGAGAGAGAGAGAGATAGAGGTAAAAGAGGTGCCTCATTGCTCTTGATATACGCAAGTAAAGGAAAGAGAGGTGAAGGCCTTGTTTGTAGTTCTCTGTGGCTCAAAGTCCTACACACACCGTTAAAGCCTCCTGCACCACTAACGTGCTGTTGGTGTGGGTATGACATCATCTGCATTCAATCAGATAGGCCTGTCAATGACGCAAGTATAGAGAGACGGTGGAAGAAGACGAACTGTGGCCATGTTAGAATGGCAAAGGTAAAACAAAGCAACAAAGATGGCAGGGAATATGAACGGTATTATACAGTTGCAGACGTGTCACGGTTTTGATTCACGTTGTGATGAAAAGCCCTGAGATTGGAGGAAATCCTAGGCTTGAAAGAAAAAAAAGCCCTATCCTTGCTGATGCTATTTTAATTAAATAGTTGCTAGGTTACACAGAGAAAGACGGCAGGGGTGAGTGGTGGCAGAGGCGCATGGCGAGGGCGGTGGTAGTGGTGGGGAATGGGGAGGGGTTTGTTTGAGCAGGGGACGTGTCCCAGAACAATGAACGCACATCCCTTTTTACAAACCCAATCTATAATATTAATTTCAAATGAGACGTATTGACATGTAATACAGTGCTCTCTTTCTCTCCCTCCTTCCACCCTTTCTTTCTCTCCCCATCTCTCTCTCTCACCCCCATCTCTCTCTCTCTCTCTCTCTCTCTCCATCTTTCTCTTTCCCATCTCTCACCCTCTCGCCATCTCACTCTCTCTCTCACCCTCTTTCCCATCTCTTTCTCTCTCCATCTCTCTCGCTCTCTTTCATTTCTCTCACAGATCAGAGGAAGGGGAAGTCCCCTTTTATCTTGGTGACACTGCTTTTCCACTGGTGACTTACTGGGGGCCCGTGCTCCTGTTGCACCCTGGGATACCAGATGATGGAGGATGCCTCTAGCCCACGTACCCTGGCAACCGTTCATGGAGCCTACAGCTCCACTCTCCAAACCTCCACCCCCTAACCCCTCCACTCCCCCAGCCCTCAACCCTCCATCCCTTCACCCAGTGTCCCCAGTCCAGGGCTCTGGCCACACATAAACCCCAGACAGGCCTCTGATGGATGGGGCTGGAGAGAGAAGAGAAGCCCTTGATGTTGGAAATAAATCTGACAGGCCCTACTGGAAAGGGCCAGGCCTAATCTTTCCCAGACTAATGCTTTTTCCTTTTCTTATTTTTTATATCCTTCTCTCTCTTTATTTCCAACACCACTCTTTTCTCTTCGTCCATGTCTACAGAGATAATGCTGTAATTTACAGCCAAGCATTATGGAAGATGAATGATAGTTGCTTTTAGACTTAATACACATTAGCCTTTAACAGATAATAGCCTACTGGTAAGAGGAAAACAAAGAAATACCTTCAAAAGGAATTCGTTATTTGGTCATATTCTTCCCCTAATGTTCTGAAAGTTATGTAATTCCTATTCTTTCATAAGACTCAAAGTTGCTACTGATCAAAGTACACTGATCAATCTTCTTTTCAAAGGTACCTTGCTTTTATTTTTCATATTCATGGTTAAAGTATGGTTGAGAATAGACAATAAAGCAATGCTTTTCCCATTTCTGTGACTGTTTGTGATCCTCCTGAGTGTGTGAAACTGGCTGTAAAGAAACACTGTGGATATAATTTGAAACACACACACGAACACACACACACACACAGGTCAACAGCAGATCCACAACAGTGGTTTCAGGGCCACTGACAGTCACTCAACTAGCTAACCATTTTTAGATTGGTAAATTAGTCTAGCCAGTTATCTAAACTTGTGGTAGTCATGGCCGAATAGGGACCGGGCACGCAAGGCACGTGCCCAGGGACCCTGACCTCCAAGGGGCCACCCCATGGCAAAATGGGTAGAACTGCAGAAAACTTGCTTTAAACTGCAACAATAAAAAAAATGCAAAATGTGTAGAATTGGAAATTAACTTTAAAAGTACATTTTTCTCTACCCAGTCAAGAAGTGGGCCACTAAAAATGTTTGCTGGCTTGTTTAGTGCCCCCAAAATGCTAGAGTGGTTTGGATGTGCATGCATCAGCCAGCCCCGTGCAATAGCAGAGGATCAGCCTTGCGGACACTGGAGTGTGGAGTGCAGGAATCCCAGTGTCTGTCCTCTGGCCAGTCTCCACAGTCTCCCCTGGGAACCTCCATTGACTCTTCTGAATGGCCCTAATGACCTGAGCTGCTCCCAGGCCGCCGGTCAACGCTCTAACAGGTGGCATGCAGGGGTGAAAGATCAAGTCAATGTGTGTGTCAATATGTTCCCTAACACAGAGACACAATCAAAGCCGTAAATGGACTCTAAAACACGACCTTATTCCTTTTAGTCAAACGGACTAATTTCAAGTTGTATTTTAAATGACATGAATTACCTCTGCAGAAATGACATTCGTATGTGTTTATTTTGGTTCGTTAGGTCAAGTCAACCTTATTGAAAATGAATGGATAAAACCAAACAAATACAGTAATCAGAATAAGAGCTCAACCATGCTGTACACGGAGCATGAGATTTGTACCCCACGTGTTTTTTTACACTATGGTGTAGAACTGAAAGCCTAGATTCAATCAGATCAGGCGTTAGCTGAAGATAGCCGACACCCGCATAGCTGATGTTTAGGTGGTGTCGGAGGTGGAAATGCGTTGGAGTTGAGCAGCTGCTATTGGGATCATTGTCACGCAGCCACATCCGTCTCACTCGTGTTAGAAGTTCAGAACGAGAAAGTGTATCCTATATAGAAATAATGACGCTCAAATTTAAAAATCCTTAAACAAAATAATTATGATTTCTATCAGCCTAATGGAGGTGTAGATTACATCTCACATCCCAGTGTTCGAACTTGTAAACAAGGTTGCGTTGGATTTCTCTTTTTGCGAATCCGTGCAACCAATGGCAATACTCGCTTTAGGTACAATGCCAGGAGCTGTTTGTGGATTTGACAGCTCTAACACAGTTCCACCTCCGACACCGTCAAAACAACTGCTATGTGGATGTCGGCTAAAGCGGATCTGATTGAATAGAGCTATAAATATAGACACATACTCTAAGAATTCTGTGTTCAGCATAATTGCCCAGATTAATAACTTCATAACGAAACATGAAAGAGTTGATGTGTGTGTACAATCCTCTGTATGATGACATTCTATTGTTCTCCCTCTAATCAGAATTGAAATGACATTTCCTGAATGTATAGTACAGTGTTAAATTGCCGTCATGAGGAACATAGGTTGATCTTTAGGAACTGTGTGAAAGGACTGGGCATGTAGCACTCCAGGAATGTATTGTTCATTGTCAGCCTTAATGAAATACAGTGCTGCAAATGAACCCTTAAGGCATGCAGGAAACGTACCCTGTAGCACAATAATGCAGGCATCGGTCGGCTGTGTGTGTGTGTGCATGTGAGCGTGTATGTGTGTGTGTGGGTGTGTGTGTGTGCACGTATGTGTGTGTGTGGGTGTGTGTGGAGGAGGAGGGAATGCACAGAGGTCCAGGGTTCTGGATGTTCAAGTATTGGTGTTACACACTATATCAATCTATGACAGAGTCTAAATCCTATCCAACCAAAATGCAATCCAGGGACCGATATTTAATTGAGTTAGGACAGATTACTCATTGGGTGGACTTTTTTCCCCCCACTCTCTTCGATGCAATGTAATGATAGCACACAATAGGCTTATGGATGAGGACAGCAGCACTATTTCCGTGATCACAATAACAATCTGTCAATCATCCTGCTGTTCCATGTGGGACACTAATATCTCATGACAAATACACCCTCATTGCCCATCCTTAAATAGCTGAATTTCAGGGTATTCCAAACGTTCTTGTTATTATCATGATTGGAACTTGAAAGAAATAGAAGTGCCCTACCATTGCCAAGGAGAAACCTTGATCTTATTCTTAGGCTGAAAAAAAGATGTACTTGCATTCTTCACCTGGTTCCATTGGATATGAACACTTTAATAAGCTGCTTTCTCATTGGACATTCTGAAGGTTGAGGATTCTGCTGCTGATTTTCAGGCTTACAGTGCAGTTCTGCCCAAAGACCACTAGGGGGAAGTCAACCCTGTTTATTCACCTCAGTGAGGCGATCCCTAGAAGTGATCAAATCTAAATGTATAAAAAAAAAAATATATATATATATATTTAAAATGATCAGTTGATTGGCATTGACTTTTATGGTGTTTTCCTACATGTTGTAACAATTCAAATACATTTCCCGATTTGTTCCTTTTCAGTGTAGAAGTCTCATGAAAGCCCTGTTTTTGTCCTTCTGTACTTCATTAGAATATTTCCTACAGAAGGGTCAACTACCAAATCAAACAGCTATTGTGTTTTCATTTTAAAATCACATTTACTGTAGTTGTGTTTTATAAACTACTATGAATGATCATTATATTACTTGACTGATTACACACACAAGTGCTCACACACGCACACGCACGCACGCACGCACGCACGCACACACACAGAGCTCAGACTATCAGGAAGCTTCTAATTAAAGGCCATGCTAGAATGCACCGTTCACACACACACAGACACGCGCACACACACACACACACACACACACACACACACACACACACACACACACACACACACACACACACACACACACACACACACACACACACACACACACACACACACACACACACACACACACACACAGAGAGAGCTCAGACTATCTGGAAGCTCCTAATTAAAGGCCATGCTAGAATGCACCGTAGAGACCCCAGACGAGCCATGTTCATCTCAATGTGAATGAATGTAAGAGTACTGGTGATTACGAGGAGGGCAGCAAGACATTTCATATGGCTATGAGGAGCAAGCACACCCCAATTTGTCCATGAATAGATGTTACTATGAGCACTGTTCAAGATCATGTTTGGGCTCCCTAGTGGTGCAGCGGTCTAAGGCACTGCATCTCAGTGTTAGAGGTGTCACTACAGACACCCTGGTTTGAGTCCAGGCTGTATCACAACTGGCTGTGATTGGGAGGCCCATAGAGCAGTGCACAATTGGCCCAGTGTCGTCTGGGTTTGGCCGGTGTAGGCCGTCATTCTAAATAAGAATTTGTTATTAACTGACTTGCCTAGTTAAATAAACATGTTTATCATAAGTACTGATGTTGCCATAGCTGCTGACTGTAGTATTCATATTTCCATATTTAATCATACAACATTTTTCAGGAATCTTTTCTGAAGCACTGTAATTATTCTAGCCAAAATATTTAGTCTATATTTAGTCAAATGTGATTGACTGAAATATTAAACGTTTTACAAATACAATGTGGGTCCCTTTGCTGTACAGAACTTAGGTAAGATGAGATGCGGTACATTTATGTCGACCAATGATATCATGAACATTTGGTAGAGAAACACTGCCACTAACTAAAACTTTGTTTTCTTGTTTATTCATAACAATAAAATGCTTAAATGTCTCCGTTGTCATAATCAATGAATATGTCAATATTCAGCCACAATGGAACTGTAATTATTTATCCGACAAGCATTGTAACACGCCTGAAAATTGCATAACAAGTCCTTCTATTTCAGGTGACTTCTGGCGGTAGGGGAGGGGTCTTGACTGGAGATGTTCATAAACCAAGTAAAAAACTTCTGACATGTTCTGACAGTGATGATGAAGGGACGGCAAATGGTGGCATAGCAGGGAGGTTGGCATAGCAAGAACTTTGGAATGCTGTGAACTGTGAGGTTGTGAGTTCATATCCCAGGTGCAGACTGTCCAAATTCGCGATTTTTGGTTCCAACCGCCGTGTCTTTGTGAGATGCAGAGTGGGTGAACGGATGATCTCCGCATGTGTGGTTCCCACTGTGAAGCATGGAGGAGATGTGATGGTGTGGGGGTGCTTTGCTGGTGACACTGAATGTGATTTATTTAGAATTCAAGGCACACTTAACCAGCATGGATGCCACAACATTCTGCAGCGATACGCCATCCCATCTGGTTTGCGCTTATGACCTAAAATGACCTCAAATACACCTCCAGGTTGTGTAAGGGCTATTTGACCAAGGAGAGTGATGGAGTACTGCATCAGATGACCTGGCCTCCACAATCACCCGACCTCAACCCAATTGAGATGGTTTGGGGATGAGTTGGACCACAGAGTGATGGGAAAGCAGCCAGCAAGTGCTCAGCATATGTGGGAACTCCTTCAAGACTGTTGGAAAAGCATTTCTCATGAAGCTGGTTGAGAGAATGCCAAGAGTGTGCAAAGCTGTCATCAAGGCAAAGGGTGGCTACTTTGAAGAATCTAAAATATAAAACATATAAAAAGTAACCACTTTTTGGTTACTACATGAGTCCATATGTGTTATTTCATAGTTTTGATGTCTTCACTATTATTGTACAATGTGGAAAATAGTAAAAATAAAGATAAACCCTTGAATGAGTAGGTGTGTCGAAACTTTTGACTGGTACTGTATATATTTGGCATTAATGATTGTAGAGTATGTCTTCATTAATCACAGCTTTCATTACACATTGGATATATATTTTGGAAATGATAGATTTTCTGTACATTTTGTTAAGTAATGTAAGTGTATTGCCTAATGTGAAAATTGAGTAATCTACTGTAATTTACAGTACTGTAGCATATTACTTTTAGCACATCTAAAGGAGATATGAAACACGCATCTTGCATTGTTTACTATTGGCTTGACTGGTAGTTAAAATGACTCAATTGAAAACATGTGCCAATGCCATCCTCCTCTCTTTCATGTTGATGAAATGGTCTATGACTCTGTCATACAGTATCCGCTTCAAGTTTTTGTTGTCCTAGGCTACCTGGCTAAAAGGCTTTCTCGCTAGCCTAACTTCCATTCATGGGCAACGTTAGCTAGTTAACATTAGCCTTCTACATCTAGCTACATATTGAACTTCCATCCTCTCAGGCCAGGGGTACAACAATGTATGAATTAATGGTTGGATCAGAATTGCCGTTACAACCATTGGCCAGTACGGAGAATTAAGTAAAACCACAAGTCCAAATCTCCATACATGGCTGATTTAGGAAAGGGCCTATTTTAGCTAGCTGGCTAGCTAGCCACCTGAAGACAACAACAATTCCAAGATGCAACATTTCAAGTTTTTCTGTCAATGACGTATGCTCTCAATGGGATTTGATAGTAGTGACTCCAAATCCAAGCTGGCTTCCCTTGACACTTTTTTTTGGTGCGCCAGAACCATTTACAGTTGAGCTCGCAAAGTTTAGCTCAACACTGATTGGCTAATACCTTTTATGTCAAGGAAGGCCAAATATTGCTGGCTTCCCTTGCCTTCAATGCTATGGACGGCAACATTTTCATACTCATTTGGACCAGACAGCATCAGATAGAAGGCCTACACGTAGAGAGACAGAGGGATGCTGTTTCACCAGCTCGGATGCTTTCTCCTGTGAGATACATGTATCCTCTTGTGAATTGAAGGAAAATTATGAAACACACAGAGACGAAAGATAAAATGTATGTTTTTCAAATGTTTTATTGGTAAATTTTTTGGGGAAGCCTGGCTTCTCTTGGCATCCATGAATACACGCCACCACATACTTGAGAAAATAGTACCTAAGCAGGCCACGTTTTTCCTTTTCTCAAATCTGAAGTAGAATTGCAAAAATTATCTACATGTATAAAAACAGGTCAGAGGTGTTCAGGAGAACCGAAGTGTCCTCTTTTGAGCCATTCATTCTACAAGGTCAGGTCATTCAGGGAGTAGCTCCTCTTTATAGCCACTTCTCCCAGTCCCAATAACACAATGGTTGAATTCCTATTCTCCCTCAGAGACCTAGTGATTAAAGGGACACCTCTCCAGAAGATTCCATCATTCTTGATGTGAGATGGGGGTCTGGAGGGGTACGCCAACCCCCCAAAGGGGTGCTCTGTGGCCCTCTGTGGTGAACAGACTGGTCTGAATGGGCCCCTTTCAAGGGAAAGAAAAGAGCCTCACCAGAGGTTGGTTTTGGGATCTGTCTCATTGATCCAGCTGCCTTTGAAATGAATGTATTGGCCCAGTTTCCCCTGTTCATATGGAGTATGGACAATGGCACTCAGCCTTTATTATAGCGCTGTACTATTCAAGGAATGCCTCATAATGCCTGAGTTTGAGTATGACTCCCCTGTCGTACAACTCATCACCTCACTCCAACATACAAGGACATCAGAGGACAGGCAAAGCAAATCAATAGAGAATGGCTAAATTATTTTCAGTCGGTACAAGGACTTCCATTTAGTCTAAAGTGTCACTCGAGGCTAAATAAAATGATATGACGACAAAACAATATTGAACGCTATCTTGAGCCTCTGGTTTACAATGAAGCCGAAAATGTGTCCTCAAAAGTGACTAGATGAAGGCCTTGGAAAGCCAAAATGAACACAAGTAATTTACAGTGAGGGGCTTATCAGAGCAATTACATTATCAGTGTACTTGACAGGCTGATGCTAAGCCACACCCTGTTAGGAGCACAACCAGGACAGAGCCAAATGTGAGGAAGACATCAGGAATGAAAAGGCCAGTTACTAAAGTGAATTTCTTTATTTGTTCCTGTTTAACTTTGGAACTGTAAAATGCTGTAGCCTCTAGCCAGTTTACACATGCTACTGTAACTCCTGAAATAAATAAAAGCAGTGGTGTAGTGTCATAATGTAAACAAACAGCAATGCTATGTATTACATTCAAGCAGCACTTTTCACTGAGGTCTTAAAACACTCATAATTGCATGGGGTTAATTCATCCCCTCCACTGACAATATGTAGCATCCACCTTGGTGATGCACAGCAGCCATTTTGGATTGTAAATAACATGGTGGGCTTTTCAACACATGGGTCGTGTTCCCCTGCTCAGACGTTACATGCATCCACCAATGATTGTGTGCCACATCATCAACTGTGCCCTCGGGGACCAGATTGCTATAACATGATGTGGTTAGCTGATACATAAAATACCTATCCAGGTGTTGTAAGATCTGGCATGCGTCAGCATGACTGACTGACTGTCATCAGATTCCTGCTTACCATATCAGAGAGTGAGTTTAACTTTCCTCCACATTAAACCAAATAAGTTAAACATAGCTCGTAATAATACATGACAAAGAAAATTACAAAACAAATGCCACTTTATTTAAATTCAAGACTCAGACAATGTATAAAAATCAGTCGGTTTTTCCTCTCAGTAAAAATAAGTAATTACTTGCCTGTTATAGTCTACAGAGAACTGTTAAATCATTGAGAATAATTTCACTATACACACACACAGCGTGCCAAACAGTATAAACTCACTGTTGTCAAAACCACATTCAAACAGGAAAGAATGGTTCTCCTGTAATGATTTTATGAAAAGAGCAGAGAGGCGTCGATACGGAGAAAGGGACAATATAGGGACACATGGTTGTGTTCCCCTGCTCAGGTGTTGTTGATGCATGCCAATCTTACAGTTCCTGCATCGGTATTTTACGTATCAGCTAACCATGTTATAGAAATCTGGTGCTAGACTCCACAGTCGATGACATGGCACTTAAAGGAAAAATCCATTCAAAAACTATAATTTGGTATTTTTTTCCTTAGTCCACTTTTGATACAGTCCCAAAGTGTTTTGCATGTCAGCAGTAAAGTTTTCAAGATATTGGACTTTCAAGAAGCAAAGTTGTCACTTGAAACTTCATGATGAAGTGACACTTGGCTTCTTAAAAGTCCAATATCTTGAAAACTTTACTGCTGATGTAACGGCAGTCTAAGTCATCCTCCTCCTCAGACGAGGAGAGGCGAGAAGGATCTGAGGACCAATGTGCAGCATGGTAATTTTCCATGATTTAATTAACACAAAACAAGACACTATACAAAATGACAAAACAAACTAACCGTCACAGTCCTAGCTGGTGCAGACAAAACACAAAGACAGGAAACAACCACCCACAATCCCCAACACAAAACAAGCCACCTATATATGATTCTCAATCAGGGACAACGATTGACAGCTGTCTCTGATTGAGAACCATATTAGGCTGGACACAGAAACAGACTAACTAGACACACAATATAGAATTCCCACCCAGCTCACGTCCTGACCAACACTAAACAAGCAAAACACATAAGAACTCTGGTCAGGACGTTACAGTACCCCCCTCCTGAGGTGCGGACTCCGAACGCACCCCTAAAACTCAAGGGGAGGGTCTGGGTGGGCATCTGTCCGCGGTGGCGGCTCCGGCGCAGGACGAGGACACCACTCCACCACTGTCTTTGTCCCCCTCCTTAGCGTCCTTTGAGTGGCGACCCTCGCCCATGACCTTGGCCTAAGAATCCTCCCCAAGGCCCCCACATGATTTAGGAGGTAGCTCAGGACAGAGGGGCAACTCCGGACAGAGAGGCAGCTCCGGACTGAGTGGCAGCTCCGGACTGAGTGGCAGCTCCGGACTGAGTGGCAGCTCATGACTGAGTGGCAGCTCATGACTGAGTGGCAGCTCATGACTGAGTGGCAGCTCATGACTGTAGGGCAGCTCATGACTGTAGGGCAGCTCATGACTGTAGGGCAGCTCATGACTGTAGGGCAGCTCATGACTGGAGGGCAGCTCATGACTGTAGGGCAGCTCATGACTGGCGGCTCTGGCGGCTCCTGACTGGCGGCTCTGGCGGCTCCTGACTGGCTGGCGGCTCTGGCGGCTCCTGACTGGCTGGCGGCTCCTGACTGGCTGGCGGCTCCTGACTGGCTGGCGGCTCCTGACTGGCTGGCGGCTCCTGACTGGCTGGCGGCTCCTGACTGGCTGGCGGCTCTGGCGGCTCCTGACTGGCTGGCGGCTCTGGCGGCTCGTGGCAGACGGACGGCTCAGATGGCGCTGGGCAGACGGACGGCTCAGATGGCGCTGGGCAGACGGGCGGCTCAGATGGCGCTGGGCAGACGGGCGGCTCAGATGGCGCTGGGCAGACGGGCGGCTCAGATGGCGCTGGGCAGACGGGCGGCTCAGATGGCGCTGGGCAGACGGGCGGCTCAGATGGCGCTGGGCAGACGGGCGGCTCAGATGGCGCTGGGCAGACGGGCGGCTCAGATGGCGCTGGGCAGACGGGCGGCTCAGACGGCGCTGGGCAGACGGGCGGCTCAGACGGCGCTGGGCAGACGAGCAGTGCAGGCAGCTCAGACGGCGCTGGGCAGACGAGCAGTGCAGGCGGCGTTGGGCAGACGGCCGACTCTGACCTGCTGAGGCGCACAGTAGGCCTGGTGCGTGGTGCCGGAACTGGTGGTACCGGACTGGAGACACGCACCTTAAGGCTAGTGCGGGGAGCAGGAACAGGGCACACTGAATTCTCAAAGTGCACTATAAGCCTGGTGCGTGGTGCCGGAACTGGAGGCACTGGGCTGGAGACACGCACCACAGGGAGAGTGCGTGGAGGAGGAACAGGGCTCTGGAGACGCACTGGAAGCCTGGTGCGTGGTGTAGGCACTGGTGGTACTGGGCTGGGGCGGGAAGGTGGCGCCGGATATACCGGACCGTGCAGGCGTACTGGCTCCCTTGAGCACCGAGCCTGCCCAACCTTACCTGGTTGAATGCTCTGTGTTGGCGAACCGGGGACACCATATGTAAGGCTGGTGCCATGTACACCAGCCCGAGGAGACGTACTGGAGGCCAGATATGTTGAGCCGGCTTCATGGCACTTGGCTCAATGCTCAATCTAGCCCGCCCAGTGCGGGGAGGTGGAATAACCCGCACTGGGCTATGCACACGTACAGGAGACACCGTGCACTCTTCCGCATAACACGGTGTCTGCCCGTACTCCCGCTCTCCACGGTAAGCATGGGAAGTGGGCGCAGGTCTCCTACCTGCCTTTACCACACTACCCTTTAGCCTCCCCCCAAGACATTTTTGGGGTTTCTTCACGGGCTTCCAGCCACGCTTCCGTGCTGCCTCCTCATACCACCGCTCCTGGGCTTTAGCTGCCTCCATCTCCTCCCGAGAGCGGCGATTCTCTCCAACCTTAGCCCAGGGTCCTTTACCCTCCAAAATGTCCTCCCATGTCCAGGAGTCCTGTGTAGTTGGCCGCTGCTGCTGCTGTCGCTGCCCGTACTCACGCTGCTTGGTCCGAGTTTGGTGGGTGGTTCTGTAACGGCAGTCTAAGTCGTCCTCCTCCTCAGACGAGGAGAGGCGAGAAGGATCTGAGGACCAATGTGCAGCGTGGTAATTTTCCATGATTTAATTAACACAAAACAAGACACTATACAAAATGACAAAAAAAACTAACCGTCACAGTCCTAGCTGGTGCAGACAAAACACAAAGACAGGAAACAACCACCTACAATCCCCAACACAAAACAAGCCACCTATATATGATTCTCAATCAGGGACAACGATTGACAGCTGTCTCTGATTGAGAACCATATTAGGCTGGACACAGAAACAGACTAACTAGACACACAACATAGAATTCCCACCCAGCTCACGTCCTGACCAACACTAAACAAGCAAAACACATAAGAACTCTGGTCAGGACGTTACAGTTGACATGCAAAACACTTTGGGACTGGATCAGTTTTTGAGTGGAGTTTTCCTTTAACCCATGCAACATCTGAGCAGGGTAACTCCCCTTTACACAGGGAGTGAACACACATATCAGACAATACTGAATCACTAGGAAATAATTCAAATTGAAGCTAATGTTTTTCACTGGTAACATATGGATTAATGAGTCTGGACACTATTCTCACATGGCCTAACTCTTTCTAATCATCATCCAACAGCTGCCTGAAGGTATGATCAATTTAGTTATAAAGTCAAATACTACAACAGATGCCATCGTAATAATAATGCTGATTATGGTTTGGATTTATATAGAGCCTTTCTACCGAGGTACTGAAAGCACTTTACATAGTAAGTGGGAAACTCACCTCATCCACAACCAATGATGACTCACTATATTAACACTTGTCCATTGGAAAATTGCTGCATTATTGAGTCAGAAACTGGCAACATTATCAGAGCTTTCGAGAAGAGGTACATACATGTATGCCATGCCTCTAGTGGCACTCTTCATTCCTGCAGCGGGCCCCTCCTACAGTGGGTCATTCCTACAGCGGGTCATTCCTGCAGTGGGTCCCTCCTACAGTGGGTCATTCCTGCAGCGGGTCCCTCCTACAGTGGGTCATTCCTGCAGTGGGTCCCTCCTGCAGTGGGTCCCTCCTACAGTGGGTCATTCCTGCAGTGGGTCCCTCCTACAGTGGGTCCCTCCTGCAGTGTCCACGACTCTGGCGCATAGAGCTCAAGTGATCAGCGGTCTAAAGGTCCTCAATAATATTTCAGAACAAATCGGTTAAAAAATACAAATGTTTTAGATAATCTAGTCTTGAATGTAACCTCTCATGCAGTTTAAGTGTAATGGTTACTCAATCATGCCACTGCTGGCCTAGCCTGGCCACTGGGAGAGGAACCCTCTGAGACATAAAACATTTGTAGCGCAGCACAAGGAAAAGCAACTTGGCCAATTAGCAACCGGTAAGTCAGTAAATGGAAATTCTTGAGATCGAAAACAAATTCTAAAAAACACAAAATTATTTTAATTTAAAGACAAACTAAACCAGAAATAATAAACACATGGAAATGTAGAAATACTTTTGAACCCAAATAAAGAAATACAAAAAAAAAAACGCAAATGGTGACAGACGAGACAAACAATGCATTTTTGGCCAATGCATTGTAAAAGTATCTCAGCTAATCCTTGATTGACATGTCATGGAGCAAATTAAAGATACAATTTGCAATTGATTTGTCTTGAAAACATTTCTGAACTGAAACATTGTACAGTCCAATAATACAGCCCCTCAAAAACTGTATATACTGAACAGAAATATAAACACAACATGCAACAATTTCAGTGAGTTTCCAGAGTTACAGTTCATAAGAGGAAATCAGTCAATTGAAATAAATGAATTAGGCCCAGCCATTGGTGGGCATAGGGCCACCCACTGGGGAGACAGCTTTTCCCCACAAAAGGGCTTTATTACAGACAGGAATACTCCTCAGTTTCATCAGCTGTCTGGGTGGCTGGCCTCAGACAATCCCACAGGTGAAGATGCCGGATGTGGAGGTTCTGGGCTGGTGTGGTTAAAAGTGGTCTGCGGTTGTGAGGCCGGTTGGACGTACAGCCAAATTCTCTAAAACGTAAATTGGAGGCGGTTTATGGTAGAGAAATGGACTTTAAATTCTCTGGCAACAGCTCTGGTGGACATTCCTGCAGTCTGCATGCCAATTGCAGGCTCCCTCAATACTTGAGACATCTGTGGAATTGTGTTGTGTGACAAAACCGCACATTTTAGAGTGGCCTTTTATTATCCCCAGCACAAGGTGCACCTGTGTAATGATCGTGCTGTTTAATCAGCTTCTTGTTATGGCACACCTTTCTGGTGGATGGATTATCTTGGCAAAGGAGAAATGCTCACTAACAGGGACGTAAACAAATTTGTGCATATGGAACATTTCCAGATTTTTTTTAATTTCAGCTCATGAAATCAACACTTTACATGTTGCATTTATATTTTTGTTCAGTATACAATAAATGCATTTTTTTTTTATTTTTATTTTACTTCAAAACGTGGTGTTCGTAGAGGTTCAATAAATCTTCTGTTGAACTAGTCACGAGGCATAGGGCTGGTAATAAGAGCCATGTGCAGCCGTTAACCGTTGAAGGTAACAATTTAAATCACGGACACCAAACACTTTCATCATAAAAACAAGCTGAAATTAGGCAGGATTGATACATTCATAGTGTGCACATTCCCCACCTTTCAAGAGAGGAACATGTTAAGGTAAGACTGACAGAAAGCCTTCACAGGAAACAAAACAATGATTTTGTCATCCGATATAATGCTGTGTAAACATGTTAAAGGTTGACTCAGCGAAATGACTTTGCTACGAGCAGCACCGCAGATATTGAAATGAGCGAGATGCAAGACTTCACTCTCACACAGTATCTGTGCATGTGCATGGGTTCGCTTCACGCTGTTCACAGTTTGGTAGCCAGGGCACCAAAACAGCGGATAAGTTGAGCTTCGCTCTTCAATGCTCTTAGTTGTTGTGGAAATTGACCAACTATGCTGTTTACTTTCTGCATCTACGTCACATCGCTGAGTCTACATATCAATACGGAGTTAGTGTTACGATAACCATTGACCAAAACAACCTCTCTGAACTCTGATGGGTATACTACAAAGATCAAGGGGGCTCCCGAGTGGTGCAGCGGTCTAAGGCACTGCATCTCACTACAGACACCCTGGTTCGAATCCAGGCTGTATCACAACCAGCCGTAATTGGGAGTTCCATAGGGCGTCGCACAATTGGCCCAGGCTCGTCCGGGTTTGTAAATAAGAATTTGTTCTTAACTGACTTGCCTAGTTAAAGGTTAGTAAGATCAAAGAGTTAGCTAGCTTGCCTAAATATTCTGAAATACATTTTTAGTTTTTTAGAAAGATATGCTTGAAATGGGCATAGTCTAACTGACCAAAAATACATATCTACATATAGCGTTCTTAATGATCCAGAAAATTGATTGTTGTTTATCAGTTAGCAGGCTAACTCATTGATCCTGCTTTGTAGTATACCCCTCTGGACTTCAAGTAGACATAGGCCTACAATCAGAGTAGTGTCCAGACAACTGTCTTTTATTCCTGAACGGGCTGGACAATCATCCCTGTGTTCAAGCACATGACTCTGTGTGTGTGTGTGCATGCATGTCAGTAAGCCTGTGAAAGTCTTGCTGTACATAAAATATATGCACAAGCGTATGAGTACACACTTGTGCTCCATTGAGTCCGCATTGGGACTCTGAAGACAGAAGGCCGCAGAGTTGCTGTATGTTCAAAACTAGCAGACATCAAATCTAAAGCCCACTGGAAGGGTCAGTCTTACTTGGCATCTCTTTCAAAATAAATATTCATAAATTCACAGATAATCATAGTTTCTCTACTGGCTCTACAATGGGTGGAGGAGGGGAGAAGAGAATTGAGGAGGGTCGAGGGTGGAGTTGGGTCGAGGAGGGGAGAGGGGAGAGTGGAGGAAAAGAGTCTGTGGCTTATAAGTGGCAGTTGACTTAAATCTTCTCTTGATCAAAAGGCCCTTTTAGTTTTTAACCGCTAGGCTACCTACTGCCCACGGGCATAATGTATGCCAACATGACAGCAGGGATCTTACTCACATCACATAGATTCATACACACATGCCAATCTTAGTTAATCCAGAACTAAAGTCTTGTGTGATTGGTAAAATGCTCATTTAAGTTCTGGTTCCACACGTTAAGAGAAGATATCGAAAAAGGATCGGACCCGGAACGAAGACCTCCACCTTCTCTCTCTCTCTCTGCAGGTTATGGGCAAGTCTATGGGCCAAATGTCCTCTCTCCTTCCGAAACACCTGCGAAATCGTGATTTGTCCAAAGTACCGGAACTAATGCCGCTCGTTATTTCACGCATCCCATTGCATCATTACAGATCTACGATACATTTGTTTACTTTAGTCTGCACACACGAGTATTAATCTACAGGGCTCACCTGTAAAAGAGACATTGGTCTCCATGTGATTTCCCTGTCAAACTAAAAGATTAAATAAAACATCTACAGATGCTATTCCCTTGAACAGGCCCTGTGTGCTGCCCTACCTGACTGCTGTCACAACTTGTCAGAAGGGGCACAAGTTTCTCTCAGCTCTTCCAATATGGCTCAGTTTGTACCAGGGTCAGTAAAATGGGGGGGTAATATACATCACAAATCATAAGTACACATTGCACAGTTTCAAGTGATGGGATCTCAGCATGGAATGTCCCAGTGAGGTTCCCCTCCTCCTCCAGCAGGAATAGCATTGCTTCCAGCTGTCCCTTCTCAAACCGTGACTTGCGAGCAGCGGTTTAGCTCTCATGTCCCATCACACAATCCACAGGTCCCAAGCCCCACCACAGTATGCAGAGACAAGGTCGTTTCTGCTGCTCTGTTTAAGACTGTACGCACACTGAGTGTACAAAGTATTATGAACACCTGCTCTTTCCATGACAGACTGACCAAGGAAATCCAGGTGAAAGCTAATGTATGATCCCTTACTGATGACACTTGTTAAATCCAATTCAAAATCAGTGTAGATGAAGGGGAGATGACAGGTTAAAGGACTTTTAAGCTTTGAGACATGGATGGTGTATGTGTGCCATTCAGAGGGTGAATGGGCAAGACCAAATATTTAAGTGCCTTTGAACATGGTATGGTAGTAGGTGCCAGGCACACTGGTTTGAGTGTGTCAAGAACTGCAACGCTGCTGGGTTTTTCATGAACAGTTTTCCATCTGTATCAAGAATGGTCCACCCCCCAAAGGACATCCAGCCAACTTGATATAAATTTGGGAAGCACTGGATTCAACATGGGCCAGCATCCCTGTGGAACACTTTCGACACCATGCCCCGACGAATTGAGGCAACTCAATATTAGGAAGGTGTAGGGCTGTGGCGGTAATGAAATTTTGTCAGCCGGTGAAAATAACTGCCGGTCTTACTGTATTTGACCTTCAATTTACATAAACATGTTTAGCATCTCCTGGCATCCACGCATAGTCTACAAGCCACTGATGTAGAACTTTGGAACATCTACATTTTAAAAAGTCTAATAAATCTATGTAATATAGCCTACACCATCACGATAAATCCATTACAGGTCTAAAGAAACATGATATGAAGAATAGGTAGCCTATTTCAGAAGAGCAGAATCTGGCTAGCCATATGGCTCTGGGCGTACATAAAGATTTGCTTAGAATTCCGTTGTATTATTTTACAGTATGAAGAATACAATTGAACATTGCTGAATAAAACACAAAGGACATTTTCTTCAAACGATTTCTGTGGGAGAGCGCACACATGGCTATTCTGTGTTAAGAGGTTAACAAAGAAACAAGTTCTCCTATATGCTTCATTTAGTTATTTCTGCAACCTTAGTTGTGATAAACGTTGGGCTATATGTTTAGATTTTTAATACATTCTAAGCCTGCATGATGCAACTAATGAGGATTTGAAAAGAATTGCATGAAAGGCATGACCTCTGCTTTGTTTCTTGTGTAGGCTGCACACACTTCATCAGTCTCTTGTTCACAATTTGACAAGCACTTGATAAAATGTATCACCAGGCCTCGAATTTCCCAGCGGCATCCCCCTTGTGTGGACGTAATGCCCCCTAAAAAACCCATGCCTTTTGCAGCCAAAGTGGACGTTATGCCCTTGGGCTGAATATAATAATTATAATTCCCTTCTCCCGGCTGCCAATCACCTTGCTCCAAAGTACCTCTCACTCACATGGCTCTCTCAGATATCTCAATTATTTTTAACCAATGCCCGTCATGTAATCGTGTCCTTCTCACAGGCTTCTCAGCTAAGTAGGCTACAAGTGAAGGCAAACATATCGGGGACGCAACTGCGCTCATCCCGCTTATCGAATTCCGAGGCGCATATTGAAGATGTTAGAAGAACTGTCCACATTTACTTTTCGTCAGCCAACAAGATGAGTAGGCCAAACGAAGGGCAAAAACACTAGCCTATGTCAATCTGCTATCCACCGTACCACAAAAGTTTACCTATTCTATTGGTCAACTTGCCCTTCTGTGCATAAATATTCTAAACATAGTCTGGGACAGTTGTGGGATGCGATAGATCCCAAATTAATACAACCACTCACATCAACATTTATTTTAAAAGCAATGAGGCTGATGCAACAGATCAGAACGTTTAACTTAAAATGTTGATAAATTAGGCTATTTCTTCACATTATAAGCTGAGCAATGTGCACACGGCAGTAGCCTATCAGCGCACATGTTCCTAAATATAATCAATTAGCGGGAAAACACTGTTCTCAAAAGTGACCGCAAATGCGATTATGCATGTAATGCTTTATTATAAAGTTTCATTTTTATGGTGAAAATTATGTTCCCCAAACTTAGGCTCTACACTGGTTGTAAAGAGGATTAACGTGCTTCATTTGAAGAAGTTATCTGGCCACTCTAGATGTGATAAAACCTTATCAAAACATACAGGCCTATGGGCTAGGCGACATGAGCAGTGCGACTATAATCTGAAAAAGTCGCAAAACCCCCCCGCATGTGCTATTTGCCTTACTGCATACACTTGGCATCATTCACAAGTTATAATACATCATTCACAAGTGATAGGCTAATATTGCCACCTATCAGACTATTCTTGATTTAATCTTGTCTTTACATATACGTGAAATATGTTTTGATTTAGAATGGACCATTATAATGCACCTGTCTCAGAACAGTGGCAGGGGGAAAAAACTACATGTCATCTATGCACTTAAACGCTTTTTCCGTGGTTCATTTTCATGCCAGCCAGGTAGGCTATACTCCTGTTGTAAAGAGAAGCAATGTACTTTATATTAGAAAAGTTGAGAAATAAATATAGCATGCATAGCCTATAGAAAAAGCTGATGGGATTCTCCTATTTTTAATAGAATAGGATGGCGCAATTCTAAGATGCCGTAGCGGTAGGACGTGTGTGTTTGTCTTATCCCGTGTCTTATCCAGTGTAAATAGCCGCTCTTTTTCGTATACATCTTAATCTCACTTTCTATCTACGAACTAAATATACTTTCCTGCAACCTGCCTCACCCAATGTGGTACGGATCTGCTATTTTTATTCCTTATAACTGGAACTTCCATCAGGAGGTAGCCAGCTAACTAGCTAATAGTCTTTGTTAGCCACGGCTAGCGGTCTTCACCTTTTTCTCAGTCACCAGCCAGCCAGCCTTAGCTCGGACAACATCTCCCTGTCTGCTAAACACGATATGAGCCCAGAGCATACCGGACTGCTTCTCTCTACCAATCACCGGATTCCTGCCGCTCTGGATCATTACACCGGATCAACGTGGTTAGCTAGTTGCAAACGAGTGGCTACTGTTAGCTAACGCCTCTGTCCCGAAGCAAGCACCAGCTAGCCTCGATCTAGGCCCATATACCAGCTAATTCTAGGGCTACAACACCTCCTTTGTCAATTGTTCTGGACCCTTTATTGTCAACACGGAGCCCAGCCGATACATCACGACTGGACTGCTGACGTGATCGCCCGATGTGGTCTCAACAGGCTATTCTGTTACGATGTCGCCAAAGAACCATCTACTAGCCCCGGCCCACTAGCTTTTCTGAACGCTGTGTCCCCTGCTCGCCTAGAGTAGTAGTGACTACCGAACGGCACCCTGACTCACCTATTGCTGCTCTTTTGACCATATGATCACTCGGCTACATAGCTGATGACCCCTGAACCGTTTCAATAACACGGTACCTCATTTTGTTTACCTGTCGGCCCCAGCCTCAAACTCAGGTCCTGTATGTACCTAACTGACCCGCTCTGCCCATTCATCGTCATTTACCCGTTGTTGTCTTAGCTCTCCTGACCTGTGTTTGCTTTATGCCTCTCTCTAATGTCAATATGCCTTGTCTATTGCTGTCTTGGCTTTTTTTATATATTGTTTTATTTCACTGTAGAGCCCTCAGTACCACTCAAAATGCCTTAGATAGCTCTTTTGTCCCACCCCACACACATGCGGAGACCTCACCTGGCTTAACTGGTGCCTCCAGAGACGAAACCTCTCATCGTCACTCAACGCCTAGGTTTACCTCCACTGTACTCACATCCTACTATGACATTATACATTATGCCCTGAATCTATTCTACCATGCCCAGAAATATGCTCCTTTTATTCTCTGTCCCCAACGCACTAGACAACCAGTTCTTATAGCCTTTAGCGGTACCCTTATCCTACTCCTCCTCTGGTGATGTTGAGGTTAACCCAGGCTATGTAGCCCTCAGTTCCACTCCTATTCCCCAGGCGCTATCACTTTTTGACTTCTGTAACCGTAAAAGCCATGGTTTCATGCATGTTAACATCAGAAGCCTCCTCCCTAAGTGTGTTTTATTCATTGCTTTAACACAGTCCGCCAACCCTGATGTCCTAGCCGTGTCTGAATCCTGGCTTCGAAAGGCCACCAAAAATTCAGAAATGTCCATCCCAACTACAACATTTTCCACCAAGATTGAACTGCCAAAGGGGGTGGAGTTGCAATCTACTGCAGAGTTCTGTCATGCTATCCAGGTCTATATCCAAACAGTTCGAGCTTCTACTTTTAAAATTCCACCTTTCCAGAAATAAGTCTCTCACTGTTGTTATAGACCCCCCTCAGCCCCCAGCTGTGCCCTGGACACCATATGTGAATTAACTGCCCCCATTAATCTTCAGAGTTTGTACTGTTAGGTGACCTAAACTGGGATATGCTTAACACCCCGTCTGTCCTACAATCTAAGCTAGATGCCCTCGATCTCACACAAATTATCAAGGAACCTATCAGGTACAACCCTAAATCCATAAACACGGGCACCTTCAACCTGCCCTCTAAATACACCTCTGCTGTCTTCAACTAGGATCTCAGCGATCACTGCCTCATTGCCTGCATCCATAATGGGTCCGCGGTCAAACAACCACCCCTCATCACTGTCAAACGCTCTTTAACACACGTCAGCGAGCAGGCCTTTCTAATCGACCTGGCCCGGGTGTCCTGGAAGGATATTGACCTCATTCTGTCAGTAGAGGATGCCTGGTTATTCTTTAAAAGTGCTTTCCTCACAATCTTAAATAAGCATGCCCCATTCAAAAAAAAAGTATAACTAAGAACAGATATAGCCCCTGGTTCACTCCAGACTTGACTGCCCTTTAGCAGCACAAAAACATCCTGTGGCGTACTGCATTAGCATCGAATAATCCCCACGATATGCAACTTTTCAGGGAAGTCAGGAACAAATATACACATGCAGTTAAGAAAGCAAAGGCTAGCTTTTTCAAACAAAAATTTGCATCCTGTAGAACATACCCCAAAAAGTCCATGGAGATAAAGAGCACCTCCTCCCAGCTGCCCACTGTACTGAGGCTAGGAAACACTGTCACCACCGATAAATCTACAATAACCAAGAATTTCAATAAGCATTTTTCTACGTCTGGCCATGCTTTCCACCTGGCTACCCCTACCTGGGTCAACAGCTCTGCACCCCCAACAGCAACTTGCCCAAGCCTCCCCCATTTCTCCTTCACCCAAATCCAGATAGCTGATGTTTTGAAAGAGCGGCAAAATCTAACACCTACAAATCAGCTGGGCTAGACAATCTAAACACTCTCTTTCTAAAATGATCCGCCACAAATAGTTGCAACCCCTATTACTAGCCTGATCAACCTCTCATATCGTCTGAGAACCCTAAATATTGGAAATCTGCCGCGGTCATCTACCTCTTCAAAGGGAGAGACACTCTAGACCCAAACTGTTACAGGCCTATATCTATCCTACCCTGCCTTTCTAAAGTCTTCGAAAGCCAAGTTAACAAAACACATCACCAACCATTTTGAATCCCACCGTACGTTCTCCGCTCTGCAATCTGGTTTCCGAGCTGGTCATGGGTGCACCTCAGCCACACTCAAGGTCCTAAACGATATCATAACCACCATCGATAAACGACAGTACTGTGCAGCCGTCTTCATCGACCTGGCCAAGGCTTTCGACTCTGTCAATCACCGCATTCTTATCGGGAGACTACACAGCATTGGTTTCTCAAATGACTGCTTCGCCTGGTTCACCAACTACTTCTCAGATATACATCACTGTGTCAAAGCGGAGGGCCTGTTGTCCGGACCTCTGAAAGTCTCTCAGGGGGTGCCACATGGTTCAATTCTCAGCCCGACGATTTTCAATGTATACATCAATGATGTCGCTATTTCTGCTGGTTATTCTCTGATCCATCTCTACGCAGATGACACCATTCTGTATACTTCTGGCCCTTCTTTGGACACTGTGTTAACTTCAATGCCATGCAACTCTCCTTCCGTGGCCTCCAACTGCTCTTAAATACAAGTAAAACTAAATGCATGCTCTTCAACCGATTGCTGCCCGCACCCGCCCGCCTGTCTAGCATCACGACACTGGACAGTTCTGACTTAGAATATGTGGACAACTACAAATACATAGGTGTCTGGTTAGACTGTAAAATCTCCCTCCAGACTCACATTTAGCATCTCCAATCCAAAATTACATCTAGAATCGGCTTCCTATTTCGCAACAAAGCATCCTTCACTCATGCTATCCTACAGAACCTTGACTTCGGCGATGTAATTTACAAAATAGCCCCCAACACTACTCAGCAAACTAAGTGTAGTCTATCACAGTGCCATCCATCTTGTCACCAAAGCCCCATATACTACCCATCACTGCAACTTGTATGCTCTCATTGGCTGGCCCTCGCTTCATATTTGTTGCCAAACCCACTGGCTCCAGGTCATATATAAGTCTTGCTAGTTAAAGCCCCACCTTATCTCAGCTCACTGGTCACCACAGCAGCACCCACCTGTAGCACGTGCTCCAGCAGGTATATTTCACTGGTCATCTCCAAAGCCAACTCCTACTTTGGCCACCTTTCCTTCCAGTTCTCTGCTGCCAATGACTGGAACGAATTGCAAAAAATAACTGAAGTTGGAGTCTTATATCTCCCCCACTAACTTTAAGCATCAGCTGTCAGAGCAGCTTACTGGTCATTGCACCTGTACACAGCCCATCTGTAAATAGCCCACCGAACTACCTCATCCCCATATTTGTTTTGTTGTTGCTTCTTTGCACCCCAGTACCTCTACTTGCACATTCATCTTCTCCACATCTATCACTCCAGTGTTAATGCCTAATTTTAATTACTTCACCACTTTGGTCTATTTATTGCCTTACCTCCCTAATCTTACTACATTTGCACACACTGTATATTTTTTTTTCTATTGTGTTATTGACTGTACGTTTGTTTATCCCATGTGTAACTCTGTTGTTTGTGTCGCACTGCTTTGCTCCATCTTGGCCTGGTCGCATTTCTAAATGAGAACTTGTTCTCAACTGGCCTACCTGGTTAAATAAAGAAAAAAAAATAATTTAAATAGAGGCCATCAAAACTCTGTTTTCTCACGCATTTGCATAGCCTATAGAAATGTTGCACATGAGTTCACATGGAGTGTTTGATTTTCGATTTCTTTGCATTGATGTCAGAGTGACTAGAGGGACAATAGAGTGCTGAGTACCAGGCAGTAAGCAAGTTTGGTAGGCTACTAATGACCATCAGCAGCAGAGCTTGGAGAAGTCTACTTACCGTGATTAAATGGTCACATGGAATATGACTGCTGTCATGAACGCCAGTGTGGCGGTAATACGGTCACCATAACAGCCCCTAGGAAGGTGTTCTTAATGTTTTGTACACTCAGTGTATATTATCATTACTCTCATTTACATTAGTCTCTTGGTAAGGATTTGTGAATCCTGCTCTCAAAAATAAGGTTATAAAAAAAAGGTTTAGAGTCATCCATGGAGGAAGCACTGGGGGTGAACGAGGAGCTCTGCTGATAGGATCATGAGTGACAGGGCTGTGGCAGGGGAGTTGTCATTAGGGCACCTGCCCCACACAGTCACTTCTGAAAGGGCCTGGAACAGAGCCTTGTGGGACACCACACTGAACCTGGGGCAATGCTGCTATGCCGCCATAAGATACTGATGATAGAAGAGGCCGAATATTGATGTGGAGAAGAGGCAGGCAGCGATCCACCAGGTGAAGAAGGAGAGGAGGCCGCGGAAAAGCAGGGGGGTGAACACTGTCCGCAGGCCCCCAAGAGCCACTGACAGGTGGGCCTCCACCTCCGGCCCTGGAGCTGCAGTTGGTGCTGCCACCATGGCAGGGTCAGAGTCCAGCGGACAGGGGAAGTCTTCCTCAGGGTACACCCCCCAGGAGTGTCCACCTATAACACAGAGAGTAGGGGGGTACGTTAGCAGAGTGGTGGGCTAAAGACTGCTGTTAAAACATTCAATATACTGTACAGACAATCATTTCTGATGATGGTACCAAACTCACCTAAGGTTTTTAGCAGCAAGGTTGTATGCAGCAACATCACCAAGGGTGCCACATACTGCAGTGCGATTACACATAGGTAGTAGAAAATACGGGCCACCTGGAAAGCACAAGAAAAGAGTAAAGACGGAGTCATCAAACCCAGTGATTTTTGTGCCATTGAAATCCTTGGGCGGGCCTCTTAAGTATTTGGTTTCCTAAAACACAAGGCCAAATCTACACTGGAGTTACTTGCAAGAAGGCAGTGAATGTTCCTGTGTGGCCGAGTCACAGGTTTGACTTGAACTACATGAAAATCTATCGCAAGAGCTGAAAATGGTTGTCTAGCAATGATCAACAACCAATTTGACAAAGCTTGAAGAATTTTGAAAAGAACGAGCAAATGATGCACAATCCAGGTGTGGAAAGCTCTGCCAAAGGTGCTTCTACAAAGAATTGACTTAGGGGTGTGAATACTTATGTAAAATAAATATTTCTGTATTTCATTTTCAATACATTTGCAAAAAAAAAGAAGGATATATACAGTTGAAGTCGGAAGTTTACATACACTTAGGTTGGAGTCATTAAAACTAGTTTTTCAACCACTCCACAAATGTCTTGTTTACAAACTATAGTTTTGGCAAGTCGGATAGAACATCTACTTTGTGCATGACAAGTAATTTTTCCAACAATTGTTTACAGACAGATGATTTCACTTATAATTCACTGTATCACAATTCCAGTGGGTCAGAAGTTTACATACACTAAGTTGACTGTGCCTTTAAACAGCTTGGAAAAATCCAGAAAATGATGTCATGGCTTTAGTGGTCCCGTGTAGCTCAGTTGGTAGAGCATGGCGCTTGCAACGCCAGGGTTGTGGTTTCGATTCCCACGGGGGGCCAGTACAAAAAAAGTATAAATGTATGTACTTGTAAGTCGCTCTGGATAAGAGCGTCTGCTAAATGACTTAAATGTAATGTAATGTAAATGTTTAGAAGCTTTTGAAATGCTAATTGACATCATTTGAGTCAATTGGAGGTGTACCTGTGGATGTATTTCAAGGCTTACCTTCAAACTCAGTGCCTCTTTGCTTGACATTATGGGAAAATCAAAAGAAATCAGCCAAGACCTCAGAAAAATAATTGTAGACTTCCACAAGTCTGGTTCATCCTTGGGAGCAATTTCCAAACGCCTGAAGGTACAACGTTCATCTGTACAAACAATAGTACGCAAGTATAAACACCATGGGACCACGCAGCCATCATACCGCTCAGGAAGGAGACGTGTTCTGTCTGTTCGAAAAGTGCAAATCAATCCCAGAACAACAGCAAAGGACCTTGTGAAGATGCTGGAGGAAACAGGTACAAAAGTATCTATATCCACAGTAAAACGAGTCCTATATCGACATAACCTGAAAGGCCGCTCAGCAAGGAAGAAGCCACTGCTCCACAACCACCATAAAAAAGCCAGACTACGGTTTGCAACTGCACATGGGGACAAAGATCGTACCTTTTGGAGAAATGTCCTCTGGTCTGATGAAACAACAATAGAACTGTTTGGCCATAATGACCATCGTTATGTTTGGAGGAAAAAGGGGGACGCTTGCAAGCCAAAGAACACCATCCCAACCGTGAAGCACAGGGGTGGCATGTTGTGGGGGTGCTTTGCTGCAGGAGAGACTGGTGCACTTCACAAAATAGATGGCATCATGAGGACACCAAGCGTACTTCCAACATTGTGGTTAAAATGGCTTAAGGACAACAAAGTCAAAGTATTGGAGTGGCCCTCACAAAGCCCTGACCTCAATCCTATAGAAAATGTGTGGGCAGAACTGAAAAAGCGTGTGCGAGCAAGGAGGCCAACAAACGCGACTCAGTTACACCAGCTCTGTCATGAAGAATGGGCCAAAATTCACCCAACGTATTGTGGGAAGCTCGTGGAAGGCTACCCAAAACGTTTGTCCAAAGTTAAACAATTTAAAGGCAATGCTACCAAATACTAATTGAGTGTATGTAAACTTCTGACCCACTGGGAATGTGATGAAAGAAATAAAAGCTGAAATAAATCATTCTCTCTACTATTCTGACATTTCACATTTTTTAAATAAAGTGGTGATCCTAACTGACTTAAGACAGAAATTCTTACTTGGATTAAATGTCAGGAATTGTGAAAAACTGAGTTTAAATGAATTTGGCTAAGGTGTATGTAAACCTCCGACTTCAACTTTACACTACCGTTCAAACGTTTGGGGTTAATTAGAAATGTCCTTGTTTTTGAAAGCACATTTTTTTGTCCATTAAAATAACTTCAAATTGATCAGAAAAAACCTGCCGTTTCCAGTTACAATAGTCATTTTCAACATTAACAACGTGTACACTGTATTTCAGATCAATTTGATGTTATTTTAATGGACAAAAAAAAAAAAGTGCTTTTCTTTCAAAAACAAGGACATTTCTAAGTGACCCCAAACTTTTGAATGGTACTGTATATAAATCGAAGGAAATTGGCTTAAAAATACATCTTTGAAAAAATTTTTTTTACAGAAATTCAACTGCACAGACGGGCTGACCGCGCCATTACCACACCCCTGCTACACCCACCACTTAAGCCACTTTTAGATCCAGAAAAACAATGGGGTTTTAGAGTTCTCATACTCTGCCCATCTGTCAAGGCCAAATTATTGTCCGATTCAAGGTGCTAGACTTGGGACGATAAACCGAAAATTACAGACATTGACATTGCCTCCTTTGTTACCGAAGCATTTTTCTTACGTCTGTAATTTTGCTACATAACGTTCCTGTAGATTGTTCTAAAACCATTATTTGGTCAACATTAATAGCCTATGCACAAAGATGTCGGCATTTCTCTGAAGAGCCAAAAATAAATCTGATCATTCTAGATCCTATTTTGACAGGGCCAAATAGTTACATTTATCATGATATTACTTTTTGTCCATATTGCCCAAATCTAACAATCCCCCCCAAAAAACTTTAGCGTAATGTATCGCTGATTTGTTATCGAAGAACATTGGTCAATTTAATTGCGATTTTTTAATATGCGATTTGCGATATTAAAAAATTAAAAAATTGCGATTTTTTAATATGGATTTTTTTCTCTCCATTTTGCTCAGATCCGCAACCTATCTCTCACCATCTTCTGCAGGTCGACAGTGCTGATGCGTCCCGCCTCCTTCTTCATCTGCTCCACGCCCTTCTGGGCCAGGCTGAGGTAGGCCTGGAGGTGGTGCCTCATCATAGCCAGGCGCAGCACACACAGCAGCAGGATGGTCCATAAACGCAACGTATCGTACGTCTCCTCAGTCATCCTGGTGAGGAGAGGAGAGAGAGAGAGTCAATGTGCGAGAGAGAAAGAAAGAGTGTGTGAGTCAGTGTGAGGGAAAATGATTGGCTAAGTCAAGTCAACCCAAGTCAATAGCGTGAGAGGAAGAGAGAAAAGGTGAGGGTAGGAAAGAAGAGAAGTGGGGTGGGGTGACAGGGAGAGGTGGAAAGAGAGGAGATGGGAAGCTGCTTTACATGATGCAACTTATTACAAATATATCTAAATGTAAATGTATATCAAACATTGGAAAGGCCTGGCCCTTTGACTTTGGATGTGCCGTGTCAACACCATACATGTGGTTGAAAAGCACTGGGAAAACATGAAATGACAAACGAAGCAACCCAGAGGTGAACTTACAAAGGCAAACTCTCCTTCCCCAGGGTAGGGTTCAGGATGTAGTCCTTGGTTATGGGCTTGACCCATAACAATACCATAATAAGAGGGGCCAGGAAGTTGATATGAAGCAAGGTCCTGGGAGACAGGAATAACATAAATACGTCACACATTTTTGTCAGCAAAAGCCTTGCCCTATCCAAGAGTCCTTGAGAAAAGTGAATGAGTCCTCATAGGATGTCTCCCCACTCCAATATGTGTTAACTGCACTGATCTGAAAACAACATAACACTCACACAACTACTGCAGCAAACTCATAGATGAATGGGAAAACAGCAGCTGTTGAACCGTGGTCTGGTTGAGGAGGAAGGAAGACAAAGGAAGAGAGGAACTCACTGTGTGACTTTAGCTGTGGTCAGGTTGAGGGCGTCCAGGTGCATTTGGGCCAATCGTAGGCCAGGGAAGGTGAGAAATGCACCAATCAGAGAGCAGAGCAGGGCCAGGATCAGCTTAAAGGTGAGTTTAGATATGGGACCCCTACAGAAAAGAACAGAGACAAAGTCATAATGGATTAAAGTCTACTTTACATTCATGTGTCAAAACACACAGTCCAGGAGTCATTTAGATTCATGACACCATGCATACTGATAGAAGAAGCTCTTACTTACTGGGACTCCAACCCCTGGTTCTCTAAAAAATGTGTGGCACTTTCAGAGAAATTTGCAAAACCTAGAAGGAAATAAAAACATCTCTATATTTTAATTTGTCCTACCAATACCAGAAAAACAACAATTACAGTATATTAGAAAAATGGATTCAACTATGGTCCTGGGGAACCACAGGGTTTGCATACTATTCTATCCTATCACTAACACACCTAGCTTGTGGAGTTTAATTGTATGTGATAGCACTGGGCTGGAACAACAGCCAGACCAGCCTGTGAGTCCTAAGGGTTATATTCATATGGAAGCAACGTTTTGCACTAATGAATAGGTTCCAGGCGCAGAACTGAAGAAGTGCTATCTAGCCGTACTGACAGACGGTTCATGGCCCACTCACCTGTCTCCAGGCCAAACTCCAGGTAGTTCTCGGTGACGATGAGGATGGCCATGGCTTTGACGAAGAAGAAGAAAGCGAAGGTGATGCAGAGTGAGCGCTCACCGCCCTCCTCCAGCTTGAAGTAGAAGGCCGTCAGGGAGAACAGAGTCTTACTGTGGGGCACGGGAGTTAAGGAACACACCAGCAGAAACACACAACTCATGAAATATAGCCTACAAATCATACTTCTGAGCGCCAAGGCTGTGCAGAGATCAAAAATCAAAATCAAACTTTGTCACGTGCTGAATACAACATGTGTCGACCTTACGGTGAAATGCTTACTTACAAGCCCTTAACCAACAGTGCAGTTCAAGAAAGAGTTGAGAAAATAGTTACCAAATAAACAATTATAAAAAGTAACACAATCAAACAACAACAAGGCTATATACAGGGGATACTGGAACCGAGTCAATGTGCGGAGATACAGGTTAGTCAAGGTCATTTGTACATGTAGGTAGGGGTGAAGTGACTATGCATCCTACACATGTTTCTGGAGTGATGGTGGAGGCTCATTAACATAATATACCAGATGTATCAGAAGCACTGCTGCATTGTGACCCGCAACACACACACAGTCTAGCGTCTGTCTCCCTCCTCAACAGTAGCTGTCATACATTACCCTGGGGTTCAATGGGCCAGGCTTCCTCAGACCTAGAATGGTATTTTTTTGCTGTGTCTGGCTGTAGTGATTCTAGTGGGCTAAGTAAAGACACATCGTGTTTCTAGAGCTGGCCTGGCTCTCCACGGAGAGGGAGCTCAGCCTTTATTTCACAAACCAATGTCTCAGGGCATTCTGAATGGGGGAATCCAATTCACTTTTTCTGTGGGGTCACAACCGGGATACTAAAGGCTGCATTTTAAAAAGTTACTTGACAATTTTGAGCTAGCCTCTCAAAAGAGCAATGCAGCCCCATTAACAGAGCTGTCAGTGAGGCTGCTGCTAACGTACCCCTAAACACTATCTGGGAAGCAGCCACAGAAAGTAAGGTGCAAATATTGCAGCAGCATTTCTGTAAGAGTAGCTTTTGCCCATTCCAGTTATACCATCACTGATTGTCTCGATAAGTCTAGGCTAACCAACGTCTACTTGATGTGTATTAGTTTGGGTATTCAACGTTTATCAACATTTATAGAAACCCTTTCTGTTAGGTGCAAACTCAGAGCTCAGGAACAATCATGAGTTCTAATACTGAGCCACTGCCAACTGTGAGTTTTTCCTAACTTGCACGAAAAAAATTTGATCTGCTAAATACATTCAAACTTAGCCGTTTTAAGATTCCATTCCATGGCTGAGTTGCGTCAAGTCGAGGTTAACACAGCAGGTGCCTGGCTGCAGCCTCTGGCTCTTTACCACACCAAGAGGGTTGCTGGAGATGGGAATCTGAAATCAAGTGTGGCATTAACACACAGACCATCGCATCCCCATCATCATCTTCATCATCCATCCAGCCGTGCTCCCCCCTCCTCCTCCTCCCACCACCTCAAAGTCTCTTCTTTTCCCAGGCCAATCAGTCTGGTGGGCTGTGAAAATTGGGCATCCAATCTTCCTCAGCAGGTAGGCAGGAAATGACATGCCTTCCAACCGCACTCAGCCAGTTCCGACAGGGAGTGTGGGAAAGATTGACTGTGGCGAAGGATAACACGTATGATATAGTGACGTGTCGGTGGAAGAAAGTAACAGGTAGGGGGAGACAGGTGGTGGCAGGCAGTGGTTGGAGCCGTGTCTGTCAGTTTATGGCCACTAACTGCCTGCTCTCCTGATGCTCCCTGACTACTGAAATGGAGCCTGGAAACAATCAAGGCTCTCACTCAGGTTTTTTTCTGTTAACCAGCAACAGAAGGGATGATTCTCAGTGTGTGTGTGGGATACTACTGAAACGCTTTTACTACCGGTAGGTCTTTAACTCAGAAATGTTTGATTTGGCTTGACGGTGCTACTAGGTGAGATCAAATTGAACCTTCAACATCCTCTAGACAAATGTCAAATTGATTTGATATAAAAAGAGTGATTGAAAGAGAGAAGGATGTATTGACTGAAGGATACATGACAAAGGCAAGGACCAGCAGGCACCACACCACGCTGATGTTCATCTCTCCTGAGGGCTCGGCCACAGTGTAGTACAGCTCTGTGATCAGATACACCACTGTGGATGCCACCGTGAAGTCCACCAGCCACTGGAACTCTGGGAAGTAGTGCAACGCTGCAGAGACCAGGAGCAGGGGGAAGAGGAGGATCAGGGGGAAGAGGAGGAGCAGCGGGAAGAGGAGGAGCAGGGGGAAGAGGAGGATCAGGGGGAAGAGGAGGAGCAGGGGGAAGAGGAGGAGCAGGGGGAAGAGGAGGAGCAGGGGGAAGAGAAGGAGCAGGGGGAAGAGGAGGAGCATGGGGAAGAGGAGGAGCAGCGGGAAGAGGAGGAGCAGGGGGAAGAGGAGGAGCAGCGGGAAGAGGAGGAGCAGCGGGAAGAGGAGGAGCAGGGGGAAGAGGAGGATCAGGGGGAAGAGGAAGAGCAGCGGGAAGAGGAGGAGCAGCGGGAAGAGGAGGAGCAGGGGGAAGAGGAGGAGCATGGGGAAGAGGAGGAGCAGGGGGAAGAGGAGGAGCAGCGGGAAGAGGAGGATCAGGGGGAAGAGGAGGATCAGGGGGAAGAGGAGGAGCAGGGGGAAGAGGAGGAGCAGGGGGAAGAGGAGGAGCAGGGGGAAGAGGAGGAGCAGGGGGAAGAGGAGGAGCAGCGGGAAGAGGAGGATCAGGGGAAGAGGAGGATCAGGGGGAAGAGGAGGAGCAGGGGGAAGAGGAGGAGCAGCGGGAAGAGGAGGAGCAGTCGGAAGAGAATTAGTTTGTTAATTCATGACAGTAGTTCTGGATTGGGATGTTGATATTTTGGGGGAAATGTAGATGTGCACAAATATTGAATTATGAAGATTTGTTGAGGTTCAAGAGACAAAACAAAGGTCATAAAGATAAGATGATAATTGAATAGTGTTTGTAGATATGGCCTCATACCTAACGTATCCACTTCTGTGATGCACTTGGTCTCCAGCTGCAGGTCTATGTCCTTGGGAATGGTCAGAGGCTTGTAATCTATGTGGCCATTGTTCCTCCTGGGACAAAAGACAGTGCCAAATCATTACCAGACAGACATGTTCCATGTTGCAGGCAGGTGTACTCACGTTTTTCGTGGTCATTGTTCCACCTCTAATCAAGTGCACAGCAAAGACTGCTTCATACAAATATACTGCTATCATGTCAATTTACTGGCTGCCCTAAAGAACAATACATTAAACCCTGGACTAAATCAAACTTGATTTGTGTACAAGGTAGTTATGGGGTTTGAAATAATTCCACTATTCAAATAGTATCATTTTGCCAGATATCGGGATACATGTATTTAACCTGAGCACTGCTGCATGATATCATCTAACGTTAGCGACTTCCAGCGACAAATGATCAACCAACAGATAACGGTACTTTCCTTGAAAAATAGTTAGGCAACACTGAGCAGAAGGAGGGAGAGAGATGCCAAGGCAACTCGGCTACAGCCAAGACTAGATAACTTGAAACAGCCACGTTATTTATCATCCCATAACGTTAACAGTGCTTGTCTTGACTGGAGTAGCCTAGTAGTAGAGAAGATAGTAGTTTGCTAAACTAGCCAGCTATAGCTTGCTAGACTAATTGAGGCCACATGCTGTGCTTTCTGCCCAACCCCATTCAAATAAAAATCAGTCTACCTGTTGGTTACTCATTGTAGCTTACTCCTCAATTAACACACTTTTAATTACGTAATTTATTCCATCTGGCATTGCATTAGTGAACTCTCACTCCACTTGCAACACATTGAGCCTCTTTGCCACTTTGATTGGCCAACATAAACACAAGAAGGCTAGTGGTCAGCTACGGGTATTTTTAAAATAGGGCTCACGTGCATGTCATAAAATAAAAAATACATTGACAATTTTGTTTTATTAAATTAATCATTTGAAATGTCATGGTATATTCTTGTATGTAACAATGTCACATGGATATTTTAATTTAGAAAAAGCCTTTTCAACGTTAAAAATAGGCCTATATACATTTTAATACTCGCATAAACGAATACTCACAAGTATTGAAATACTAATGTCCATTCAGATATTCAAATAACTGCACATCCCAAGTACAAGGTCATTTGCACATCTGCTAGTATCAAACTGGCTAGTGTCATGGAGGGAGTCTTCCTCAACTTAGTCTCTATTGTCAACCTAACCAAGGGGTACTGAGCACTGATACTTTCTCTTTTGTAGTGCGGATTAGGGCCCATATAATTCATAAATCCAATATTTTGTCATAGGGCTAAAGGGGGCGACGTGCAGGACAGGCTGCAAGAGCAGCACACGGCAGGGATTGGGCCAGCTGTTCCTGGGACCAACTGACCTTTCTAGTGGGCCTTCGGGACACAGGGCAGTGTTTGCTCAGCTCTGTGTGTGCTGGATTCAGAAGACAATACCTCGGCAAGACACTGAGGCCAAACATGCCCTGGACACATTTCAATTCTGTGGCACCTGACTGGAGAAAAGGGCTTCACAACAAAAGGAATGGACATGTGTGGCAAAAGCAGGCAAAAGGACAGTGATCCGTCTTTTGAAGCATAAGCAAATGTGTGGCGTTGAGCTACGACCTGCCTCATGGAAGCTTAAGGAATGGTCTAGGACTAACTCATGGCTCCCAGCGTGAATCTAGATAGCATCAACTTCATACACTTCAATTCTCAAATGTTCCAGAACATTTCATATTGCCACACCTTGCTTTCTGTGAGGCTAAAGGCAGTAACACAAAATATAGATATGGAATATGATCATTTATCACTGATGGCCATACAGATTATGAATAAAGACATTACATGGCATGCCTACTTTCAGAACTCGCCATAGCATCGCCATGACCCCTGACGTGTGGGGTTACAGCTTGTTTTGTTGGAGTCTGAAAAAACTGCTGTTCATATACTACTGAGTTGATTGGTGACTTCAAGAAGCAGAGGAGGCAACATGCCCCAATCCACATCTAACAGCTGGCCCAATCCCTGCCGTGTGCTGCTCTTGCAGCCGGTCCTGCACGTCGCCCCCTTTAGCCCTATGACAAAATATTGGATTTATGAATTACATGGGCCCTAATCCGCACTACAAAAGAGAAAGCATCTGTAGTAGAGAGTCACAAGTTAAGTTCCTCTGTGTCCATGCTAGTAGATAACCATTGACTTCCTGTCAACACTAGTTAGCATTGGCTCGCAAAAATACCTTTAAAAACGTGTATTTTTCTTATATAGACACATCATATGTGTTTAAATCAAATCAACAATATGCACTGAGCTTGTATGATGCTTTAAGCGAACTGTTTGATTAAATAATTAAGACAAATGACTAGGAGTCCGACGCAATTGATTTCATTGTGCTGGGCATGGCACAGATTTGCTGCGTTGTGTTAAAAAAAATACAAAAATACAACTGAGCGACTGTGACTAGCACCCGTTGTCTCTCTCCTCCCTCCTGCAGCGACCACCACAGAACATCAACAGTGTGTATCACGCTGGCCGTGTTGCTGAAGCGGCAACATACAGTACCAGTCAAAAGTTTGGACACACCTACTCATTAAAGGGTTTTTCTTTATTTTTACTATTTTCTACATTGTAGAATAATAGTGAAGACATCAAAACTATGGAGGAACACATATGGAATCAGGTAGTAAGCAAAAAAGTATATTTGAGATTCTTCAAAGGAGCCACCCTTTGCCTTGATGACAGCTTTGCGCACTCTTGGCAATCTCTCTCAACCAGCTTCATGAGGTAGTCACCTCGAAAGCATTTCAATTTCAAGTGTGCCTTGTTAAAAGTTAATTTGTGTAATGTGTTTCCTTCTTAATCTGTTTGAGCCAATCAGTTATGTTCTGACAAGGTAGGTGTGGTAAACAGAAGAAAGCCCTATTTGGTAAAAGACCAAGTCCTTAATATGGCAAAAACTGCTCAAATAAGCAAAGAGAAATGACAGTCCATCCTTAATTTAAGACATGAAGGTCAGTCAATCCGGAACATTTCAAGAACTTTGAACGTTTCTTCAAGTGCAGTCGCAAAAACCATCAAGCACTATGATGAAACTGGCCATCATAAGGACCGCCACAGGAAAGGAAGACCCAGAGTTACCTCTGCTGCAGTGGATTAAATTCATTAGAGTTACTAACCTAAGAAATTGCAGTCCAAATAAATGCTTCACAGAGTAAAATGGTTGAATTGCTGCAAAGAAACCACTACTGAAGTACACCAATAAGAAGAAGAGACTTGCTTGGGCTAAGAAACACGAGCAATGGACATTAGACTGGTGGAAATCTGTCCTTTGGTCTGATGAGTCAAAATTTGAGATTTTTGGTTTCAACCGCCATGTCTTTGTGAGATGCAGAGTAGGTGAACGGATGATCTCCGCATGTGTGGTTCCCACCGTGAAGGATGGAGGAGGTGGTGTGATGATGTGGGGGTGCTTCGCTGGTGACACGGTTTGTGATTTAAATAACTTAACCAACATGGCTACCACAGCATTCTGCAACGACAAGCCATCCCATCTGGTTTGCGCTTAGTGGGACTATCATTTGTTTTTCAACAGGACAATGACCCAACACACCTCCAGGTTGAAGGAGAGTAATGGAGTAATGCTGCATCAGATGACCTGGCCTCCACAATCACCCGACCTCAACCCAATTGAGATAGTTTGGGATGAGTTGGACCGCAGAGTGAAGGAAAAGCAGCCAACAGGTGCTCAGCATATGTGGGAACTCCTTCAAGACTGTTGAAAACGTATTCCAGGTGAAGCTGGTTGAGAGAATGCCAAGAGTGTGCAAAGCTGTCGTCAAGGAAAAGCATGGCTACTTTGAAGAATCTCAAATATATTATTAGTTGTTTAACAATTCTTTTGCTGTAGGTTGCCGCTTCAGCAACACTGACAGCGAGATACACACTGTTGATGCTATGTGGTGATCGCTGGAGGAGAGGAGAGATAGACAACGGGTGCTAGTCACAGAGTCACTCTGGGGTTTTTTAAAACTGTGAAAATAAAGAAAAACCCTGGAATGAGTAGGTGTGTCCAAACCTTTGACTGGTACTGAATATGGTTGATTAATAAAGCTGGGCACATTTAACAGTTAGGCTAGTGATTATAGACCTAATTAATTTGGGGTTTCCTCTCTCCTCACTTTTCTTAGACAATTAAGGCAAGGGCTGTTTTCTCGTCTCCTAACTCCGCTGCTGCCTACACTGCGTTGTTCTCAACACCAATATGCTGGTTAACTTTGCTATTATGCACATAGCAACATGGTCTAGGAAGGCGCCAATTCAACAGCGCACTGATGTGTTTCAGAACCACAGACAGCGACCACTATGCAACGCGGGAGAAAGCGCATCTGTTATAAAATATTTTTCTTCTTACATAATATAACCATATACAATTTCAGTAGCAACTGTCTTAGACTGATGGAATGTGCCATCCCCACAGCCTCCACAAAGGATTAGTGCACTCAGACGAATCAGACAGGTGTTTGCTACTGCTCGACTAAAGAAATCTCGGTCGACCATCAGCTTATTAACCAAACAATCGACCGGTCGACTAAATTGGGTCAACCCTAACAGAGACATAAAAATGGTATCCACGAGTTCAACGGACTCTGGGGCAGTAGATAAAGGGTCTCATTGCCAAAATCCTGAAGTATCCCTTTAACTCACTACCACAAGATAGTCAGAGCCCATTCTAATAAGCAAAGGCTAGCTTTGCTCACGGGCAAAAACAAACAACAGAAATACTTCAAGCCTTAAATAAGCCTCCTAAACACATCTGCTTCATCTCTCCGTTGTCGCACCTGTGTTCTCCACCCTTCTCAAATGTCTGCCACTCCTCTTTAAATTCCTGCCTGATCCAAAAGGCACCACTCGCTCCCCTCTGTGCCACTGCCGTCCCCACCCCTACCCTCCTCACCCCTACCCTCCTCAGTCTGCCTTCTTACCGGTCCTTCTTGCTCTTTGTTTTTTGTTGTTTTCCAGCAAGGCTCCTCAACTCATCTTCCGTAGGGTGCTGGTACCACCGAAGACTGGAGAAGGAGAGAGGAGACAAGTGAGTAATCTAGGTAGCTTTAGAACTACACCTGTGGTCCCCAGTCCTGGTTCAGGAGGGATACAGGGTAGGCAGGCTTTTACTCTGAAGCCTAGCAAGGAAACTCCTCAATCTATTAACCAATTAATAGCAGAGAGTCCTACGTTTAAATGTTTTATCCCAGCCCCCGTCCCCGCAGGAGGCATTTTGCCTCTTGGTAGGCCGTCATTGTAAATAAGAATTTGTTCTTAATTGATTTAATTCCCTAGTTAAATAAAGGGTCAATGAAATAATCATCAATGACAGTAGTAATGTGGATTGGAGGATTTAGTGCTGTGCAATAACAATATAAGCCATTCTACATAGGCTGTGACCCTCCAGGACCCAGTATTGGTGACATAATCCATCATCATACTCAAAAAAGGAAAATGCCTTCAAAAAGTAGGCGTTTATGATTTATAGGACAATGGTTTGTCGTTCCAGGCCTACATGATTGAACATGATTAGGACCATCACTTAGCAAATGAGCTGGATTTTGAGATCCTTTACCTAACAAAATACACACACAGGACAAAGACAACCCTCAAATCATCTTAACATATTCAAATCAACTAATACACTCCTGACAGCAAAGAGGCTAGTTATTGTGTTCCTTAAGGACCGGACTTAAAAATAAAAGAGCCAATTTAAGTGCAGCCTTTTGAAGACTAAGATTTCACACAACCTCTAACTTTGTTTAGAAACCCACTTGTCACAAGCTCTGAGAGGCATAAGGGAAGGAGGGGTGGAGGGCTTGGATTTCATTTTGTGAACTGACTGTGGATCGGTCTCGTATGTCCGTCCATCCATTTGTCTGTTCGTACATTCATACGTTAGTCACAAACGATATATCAAACACTACTGTCCTGATTTTCAGAAAACTTGGTGATTTTTTTTATTTAACCTTTATTTATCTAGGCAAGTCAGTTAAGAACATATTCTTATTTACAATGACGGCCTACCCCGGCCAAACCCTAACGATGCTGGGCTAATTGTGCGCCACCCTATGGGAGTCCCAATCACGGCTGGTTGGGATACCGCCTGGAATCGAGCCAAGGTCTGTAGTGACGCCTCTAGCACTGAGATGCAGTGCCTTAGACCGCTACACCACTCGGGAGCCCTAATGATGCATCTTGCCATAGAGATCCGGCATTTATAAAATTACACTGATTGGCCCAAGGCACGAGCTATAGTGATTAACTGAAATGTTTGAGTCACACCAGGGAGGAAGAGGCGAAGATAGAAAGGGATAACTGGGCCCAAAATATGTCTTATCCAGCATGGAGCGTTTTTCCACACACACAGATCAATGAGCGTGTCGAATTTGGCTATCAAAACATTGAATGGCTTATTTCCTACGTGTGGCTTATTTGATCGAATAGAAGTTTCGTAGTACTTAGGTTGTTACGAGTGTACTGATAAGACATCACATCCCGGCAACTTTTTGAAAAAATATGTTATATCGGAGTTGTGCCTGTTGTTCACACACGTATCTGCCCCTCATTGGCTAGAATGGTCCTACCTGATCTTGCCTCCGCCCAGTCTCTTTTGCTAACATTCCAGTCCTTGTCACTGCCGAAATCTCAACATTTAATATGCACTGGATTTATGGTGGAGTTGCTCATTGGTTGTTGGAAATAACATATTTTCCATGACCACATGTGGAGACTTGAAAATTTTATTGGAATTTATAACAAAAGTCAAAAAGGCTAAATGTATTTTGAGTCTTAAAACTAAGACATTTTGTGGTTGGAATTGCAGGATGTATTTACTTAGAAAATTTAGACTTGAGCTAGCAACTTTTGAGACTGGTGTTATCTGGACAAACAAAAAATGGTTGCTTAGCAACCATATACAACTTCTGTGGAGAAAGTGATGAGTTCCAATATTTGCATAAGTGTTGTGATTGGAGGATAGCTGTGAGGATGATCGAATCAGGATCAAAGCCTCTGTTCTCCCTGAGCACAGTAATGATAGAATGTTCATATTTGAAGATGGCAGAAAGGCCAGCAGTCTCTTTGGCACATTACATGGCGTAAAGGGAGAGGATTAGCTAAAGCGACTTGTACCAAGGCTAACTGCCTTCCATTTTTGGAGACATTTATTTTCATTGTTAGAATGGCCACTTGAGTATCTGGTCAAAATAATGGATAATCTATGGTTACACACGATAACTGAAATGTTTAAGTCACACAGGATACCTCAATTGGCCCAAGGGCGGCGCTGCATCATTTGTGGGGCACAACATGTTTACTGCTGCCTTGTTTATTAGGGGAAACTTAATTGCGGATCTCTCTGGAGGGACACTATGGGCCTCCAGCTTGCGTCAAAGTTTTTTCAAAGCCCCCTGAAAAAAGCACTGATGAATTATTAAGTGTTCTGAGGAGCTGTTTACTCAAAAACACATCTGGCGCTAATTATAGGAAACGAGGCGGGCGCTTTATTTGAATTCCCAGTCCTCTTGGGTCGTCCCAATAGCTGATGATGCCCTTTGGTCTATGCAGTACGACAATTATGTTGTTTTTTAATGCTTTTTGTGTTTTCAGAAAATGTGCTTTCAGCAGACAACTTGTAAACAGAGAGACTGTTTATAAGTTGAGCAAACACTCTGTTCCACATTGTTAAGCATCCTTTGAAATGAATTGTTCTGAAGGGTAAACCAGTGAGGAGATGAAATCATGGCTCTTAAAGACACAGAAACAGCAGGTACAGACTTCTACATTACCCTCCGCTGCAGAGCAGCCATCTTGCGAAGGAATAATGAGGTATGATCTTCTGAATGACACTGGCCATTACCATGGTAACCACCAGCTGCACACCGATCACACCCTAAGGGAGGGAAAACAAATCAAGTTATATTCTAATATGTACAAAACATTAGGAACACCTGCTCTTTCCATGACAGACTGACTAGGTTAATCCAGATGAAAGCTGTGATCCATTATTGATGGCACCTGTTAAATCCACTTCAAATCAGTGTAGATGAAGCAGACAGGTTAAAGAAGGACTTTTAAGCCTTGAGACAATTGGGACATGGGTTGTGTATGTGTGCCATTAAGAGGGTGATTGGACAAGACAAAATATGTAAGTGCCTTTGAACGGGGTATGGTAGAAGGTGCCAGGCACACCAGTTTGAGTGTGTCAAGAACTCCAACACCGCTGGGTTTTTCATGCTCAACAGTTTCCTGTGTGTATCAAGAATGGTCCACCACCCAAAGGACATCCAGCCAATATGACAACTGTGGGAAGCATTGGAGTCAACATGTGCCAGCATCCCTGTGGAAAGCTTTCAACACTTGTAGAGTCATTGCCATGATGAATTGAGGCTGTTCTGAGGGCAAAAGGGGGTGCAACTCAATATTAGGACGGTGTCCTTCATGTTTGGTATACTCAGTATATAGCACACATATACACTCTTCCAAATGGAAACGAGTCATTAAATCATGGTTATAATTAAGTCTATGATTTGATATAACAGTCTGACTGTGCGGTGGTAGGCAGCAGCATGCTCGTAAGCATTCATTCAAACAGCACTTTCCTGCATTTGCCAGCAGCTCTTCGCTGTGCTTCAAGCATTGAGCTGTTTATGACTTCAAGCCTATCAATTCCCGAGATTAGGCTGGTGTAACCGATGTGAAATGGCTAGCTAGTTAGCAGAGTGCGCGCTAATAGCGTTTAAATCGATGACGTCACTCGCTCTGAGACCTTGAAGTAGTTGTTCCCCTTGCCCTGTAAGGGCCACAGCTTTTGTGGAGGAACCACCAGCTTTCATATGTTCTGACCAAGGAACTTAAACGTTAGCTTTTTTACATGACACATATTGCACTTTTACTTTCTTCTCCAACACTTTGTTTTTGTATTATTTAAACCAATTTGAACATGTTTCATTATTTATTTGAGGCTAAATTGATTTTATTGATGTATAATATTAAGTTAAAATAAAAGTGTTAATTCAGTATTGTTGTAATCGTCATTATTACAAAGAAATTAATTTAAAAAAAATATATTAAAAAAAAATATATAATTCGTTTATTTTTATTTTTAAATCAGCATACCGATTAATCGGTATCGGCTTTTATTGGTCCTCCAATAAACCAGTATCGGCGTTGAATTATCATAATCGGTCAACCTCTAGTTCAAATTATCCATCTCAAATTGCACACCAGCCTCCATATAGAAGTCTCTCAGAAGCGATGCAAAAGAAGGGGACCTAACAACAGTGCTGGCAAGACGTCACAGAAGACAGGATTGTTTCAAAACCAAGAGAAACACACAGATAGGCTAAATCGATGGCTCAATGTTTACATGAAAATACCTTACGGAATGAGAGGGCTGAGAGGTGCTGTCAGTCATCAAGTCTTTAACAATATCCCTGCTCTTAACAGTCACTGACATTCACAGCCATTCAGACCATGAGTATGTGACCCAACCTGTGGCCTTCTCTTCTGATGAGCGCATCATTCACTTGGCTTAGTATGCATGTTCTCTTCCAGTATTGGCACAGCATGGATGATTTGGGCTTAATTATAGCCTAGCCAAAGCTACACAGGATGGAAGTGGTGGGCATAAGTAGGCCTACATGGAATAATACCCTCTTTGCAGTGTACCATTAGCAAACAGGGTGGTACTACTGGGCCCAGAGTTCCCACAATTTGGAGATAGTGGTGTGGCTGTTCATATTAAGAACACAATAGCCTATTATTCTTCTGTAACATGCAATATGTCTGATTAAAAGTGTTCACTGCAAAGCAAAGAATGGGAACACGTCTTTGTTGACCTTTTGATTAGATTATATCAATTTGGGAAGGGTAGGCCGACTTCTACAGTGACCTTCAATTGAGTTGACACAGGGACAGGGAAAAAGTGCTAGCTAGGTTACTTGTTCATCTGAATGTCAATTCACCTTCCTCATGACCACAACATGACAGTAAAGGTAAGATTTTTTTCCTAAAACCCCAGATATTGTTGTTCATAATGTTGCGCTTTCTGCTATGTATTGTGGAAGAGAGTTGTTGAACATTTCAAAAGGCTTTAGTAATTGTGCTTTGAGAGTATTCACTTCATCTATTGCCAGGACAGAGAAGACCTTGAACTGGGCTGAGTGGGAGCTGCCCTCCTGTAGGGGTGGGAGGGCCAAAAGAGCAGTATGTGGCAGAGCGGAGTGCTCGGGTTGGGGTGAAGGGTTTGAGCATAGCCTGAAGGTGGGAGGGCAGTTCCTCTTGCTGCTCTGTAGGCAAGCAACATGGTCTTGAAGTGGATGCGAGCTTCAACTGGAAGTGAGTGGAGTGGGCAGAGGAGCGGGGTGATATGGGAAGGTTGAAAACCAGGCAGGCTGCAGTGTTCTGGATGAGTTGCAGGGGTTTGATGGCACAAGTGGGGAGCCCAGCCAACAGTGAGATGAGGTAGTCCAGAAGGGAGATAACAAGTTCCTGGATTAGGACCGCTTTCTGTGTGAGGTAGGGTCGTACTCTACGGATATTGCAAAGCATGAACCTGCACGAGTGAATCACTGCTTTGAGGTTTGCAGAGAACGATAGTGTGTTGTCCAGGGTCATGCCAAGGTTCTTTGCACTCTGGGAGGGCAAAACTGTGGAGTTGTCAACCATGATGAAGAGGTCTTTGAGCGGGCAGGCCTTCCCCGGGAGGAAGAGCAGCTCTATCTTGTCGAGGTTGAGTTTGAGGTGGTGGGCCGACATCCAAGCTGAGATACAGTGGCAAGAAAAAGTATGTGAACCCTTTGGAATTACTTGGATTTCTGCATAAATTGGTCATCAAATTTGATCTGATCATCTAAGTCACAACAATAGACAAACATAGTTTAAACACCCTAATAACACACAAATAATTTTATTTTTCTTGTCTACAGTCGTGGCCAAAAGTTTTGAGAATGGCACAAATATTAATTTCCACAAAGTGTGCTGCCTCAGTTTGTATGATGGCAATTTGCATATACTCCAGAATGTTATGAAGAGTGATTAGATTAATTGCAATTAATTGCAAAGTCCCTCTTTGCCATGTAAATGAAATGAATCCCCCAAAAACATTTCCACTGCATTTCAGCCCTGCCACAAAAGGACCAGCTGACATCATGTCAGTGATTCTCTTGCTAACACAGGTGTGAGTGTTGACGAGGACAAGGCTAGAGATCACTCTGTCATGCTGATTGAGTTCGAAAAACAGACTGGAAGCTTCAAAAGGAGGGTGGTGCTTGGAATCATTGTTCTTCCTCTGTCAAACATGGTTACCTGCAAGGAAACACGTGCCGTCATCATTGCTTTGCACAAAAAGTGCTTCACATGCAAGGATATTGCTGCCAGTAAGATTGCACCTAAATAAACCATTTATCGGAACATCAAGAATTTCAAGGAGAGCGGTTCAATTGTTGTGAAGAAGGCTTCAGGGCGCCCAAGAAAGTCCAGCAAGCGCCAGGACTGTCTCCTAAAGTTTATTCAGCTGCGGGATCAGGGCACCACCAGTACAGAGCTTGCTCAGGAATGGCAGCAGGTAGGTGTGAGTGCATCTGCACGCACAGTGAGGCAAAGACTTTTGGAGGATGGTCTGGTGTCAAGAAGAGCAGCAAAGAAGCCACTTCTCTCCAGGAAAAACATCAGGGACAGACTGATATTCTGCAAAAGGTACAGGGATTGGACTGCTGAGGACTGGGGTAAAGTCATTTTCTCTGATGAATCCTCTTTCTGATTGTTTGGGGCATCCAGAAAAAAGCTGAGCGCTACCAAGGTAAGCGCTACCATCAGTCCTGTGTCACGCCAACAGTAAAGCATCCTGAGACCATTCATGTGTGGGGTTGCTTCTCAGCCAAGGGAGTGGGCTCACTCACAATTTTGCCTAAGAACACAGCCATGAATAAAGAATGGCACCAACACATCCTCCGAGAGCAACTTCTCCCAACCACCCAGGAACAGTTTGGTGACGAACAATGGCTTTTCCAGCATGATGGAGCACCTTGCAATAAGGCAAAAGTGATAACTAAGTGGCTCGGGGAACAAAACATTGATATTTTAGGTCCATGGCCAGGAAACTCCCCAGACCTTAATCCCATTGAGAACATGTGATCAATCCTCAAGAGGCGGGTGGACAAACAAAACCCCACAAATTCTGACAAACTCCAAGCATTGTTTATGCAAGAATGGGCTGCCATCAGTCAGGTTGTGGCCCAGAAGTTAATTGACAGCATGCCAGGGCAGATTGCAGAGGTCTTGAAAAAGAAGGGTCAACACTGCAAATATTGACTCTTCGCATCGACTTCATGTAATTGTCAATAAAAGCCTTTGACACTTATGAAATGCTTGCAATTATACGTCAGTATTCCATAGTAACATCTGACAAAACTGTAAAGACACTGAAGCAGCAAACCTTGTGGAAATTTATATTTGTGTCATTCTCAAAACTTTTGGCCACGACTGTATATTGAATACATAATTTTACATTTTCACAGTGTAGGTTGGAAAAAGCATGTGAACCCCTAGGCTAATGACTTTTCCAAAATCTAATTGGAGTCAGCTAACCTGGGGTCCAATCATTGAGACAAGATTGGAGATGTTGGTTAGAGCTGCCTTGTCGTTTAAAAAACTCACAAAATATGAGTTTGCTATTCACAAGAAGCATTGCCTGATGTGAACCATGCCTCGAACAAATGAGATCTCAGAAGACCTACGATTAAGAATTGTTGATTTGCATAAAGCTGAAAAGAGTTACAAAAGTATCTCTAAAAGCCTTGATGTTCATTTGTCCACAGTAAGACAAATTGTCTATAAATGGAGAAAGTTCAGCACTGTTGCTACTCTCCCTATGAGTGGCTGTCCTGCAAAGATGACTGCAAGAGCACAGCGCAGAATGCTCAATGAGGTTAAGAAGAAACCTAGAGTGTCAGCTAAAGACTTACAGAAATATCTGGAACATGCCAACATCTCGGTTGACGAGTCTACGATACGTTAAACACTAAACAAGAATGGTGTTCATGGGATGACACCATGGAAGAAGCCACTGCTGTCCAAAAAAAACATTGCTGCACGTCTGAGGTTTGCAAAAGTGCACCTGGTGGATGTTCCACAGCGCTACTGGCAAAATATTCTGTGGACAGATGAAACTACAGTTGATTTGTTTGGAAGGAACACACAACACTGTGTGGAGAAACAAAGGCACAGCACACCAACATCAAAACCTTATCCCAACTGTAAAGTATGGTGGAGGGAACATTATGGTTTGGGGCTGCCTCAGGGCCTGGACAGCTTGCTATCAGACGGAAAAATGAATTCCCATTTTTATCAAGACATTTTGCAGGAGAATGTTAGGCTATCTGTCTGCTAATTGAAGCTCAACAGAAATTGGGTGATGCAACAGGACAACGACCCAAAACACAGAAGTAAATCAACAACAGAATGGCTTCAACAGAAGAGTCCTGACCTCAACCCGATTGAGATGCTGTGGCATGACCTCAAGAGACATCCCAAGAATATTGCTGAACTGAAACAGTTTTGTAAAGACGAATGGTCCAAAATTCCTCCTGACCGTTATGCAAGTCTGATCCGCAACTACAGAAAATGCTTGGTTGAGGTTATTGCTGCCAAAGGAGGGTCAAACAGTTATTAAATCCAAGGGTTCACATACTTTTTCCACCCTGCACTGTGAATGTTTACACGGTGTGTTCAATAAAGACATGAAAACATATACTTGTTTGTGTGTTATTAGTTTAAGCAGACTGCGTTTGTCAATTTTTGTGACCTAGATGAAGATTAAGCAAATTTTATGACCAATTTATGCAGAAATCCAGGTATTTCCAAAGAGTTCACATGTTTTTTCTTGACACTGTATCTGCCAGGCACGCAGAGATGCGTGTCACCACCTGATGCATTTTATACCGTTCCATTAATGCCCTTCTAACCATTCCAATGAGCCCGTCCTCCAATAGCACCTTCCACCAGCCTCCTCTGATTTATTCATTGTACAATACAGAAGAGCACACTCCCCCCAAAGTCAGAAAATTCATCCATTTACACCATCGTTCAAAGGAGCAGTCTTCTCTTTACAGCAATAACTATTTGCTTTCCAAACTATTGCGATATGCCTGGCTTGACCTCTACTTTTCACAGACAGTCACAACTCAACAGTAATCTACCCATATTGAGCGTGCTGCTTTCCCTCCGATTGTAGGTAATACGATAGAAAACAATCCACAGCTTATTTATTTTTAAAACAGGTAATGATCCTCTGTGGCCAAATCATGCTTAGTATTTTTAATTATTACCATGTAGACAGGAGTAGGCTATATCATTTTGGCATCTAACCTCAATTCAATTGCAGCCTACGGATGAATAGTTTTTTTGTGGTTCATTCTAAATAAAAAATGATTCCACTCATATGTAAAGCCCAGATTAAATTATGAATAGTCTAATGGGTGAGATTATCATCAAGTGCTTGTCAAATTATTGTGAATGAGACTGATAGTGTGCAGGCTGCGCAAGAAACAGAGCATGGTACTATTTTCAAATCATCATGCAGCCTTAGAATGTTTTAAAAATCAAAACATATAGCCTAAGGTTTGTATCACAAGTAAAGTTGCATAAATAACTCTAAATTAAACATCTAGGAGGACATTTTTCTCTGGTTAAGCACTCAACACAGAATAGCCGCATGTGCACACTTCCTTAAATCTTTGAGAAAATATCCTTTCTATTTTATTCAGCCATGTTCAATTGTATTCTTCATACTATAAAATAATGCCACGGAATTCTAAACAAATCTTGTCTGCTTAATGAACTAGTGTAGCCCACAGCCATATGGCACAGCCAGATCAGGGCCTAACAAGGACAACTCAGAGTATGCTATTCTGTTCTTCTGAAATAGGCTACCTATTCTTCATATCATGCTTCTTTAGACCTGTCTAAAATAAATCATGGATTTATTGTGAAGGTTTAGGCTATATTAAATGGATTTATTAGATTTTTTAAATGTTCCAACTGTCTCCATCAGTGGATTGTAGGCTATGCATGGAAGTCAGGAGATGCTAAACGTGTTTATGTTAATTAAAAGGTAAATTACCGTGACAGCCACAGCCCTACTTCTTCCCTTATGATATACAACTGCAGTAACAAAGACATGAGAGCATTTTATTGGCACGTTTGAGGCACTTGCACAAAATGCCCTCAGTGCAATACAAAAATGAGTGTCTGACTTTCAGCACCCATGATGCTCAGCTGAGAACAAGCAGCAGTCAACAATGGAGAGCTTACAGTGATAGCCAGCTTTAGCACAGGGGGTTCAATTTCAACCCTTACAGATCAATATTCCCTTAACAGGTTGGCTAGAATTGTGCTGCTACTTTATCCCTCACTGTAGGGTAGTCCAACTTTTACCCTAGTAAGTGGGCTTAGTGATATCAGCACGGGTGTGTTGGTGAAAATAGGCCTTTGCATAGCACACTTCAGAGTTTTTTGTTGGGCATATTACATAGGCAATAATCAAATGTATGTATAATGCCCTTCTTACATCAGGTGATGTCAAAGCGCTGTACAGAAACCCATAACATATTGCATAGCAGCTATAACTCTCCAATATGATTATAATTATCACCTCCAAAAGCAGAGCCAGACACCAAATGCCACCAAGATCCATCTTCTCTCTCCGTTCACCTAGCTGTCTGGCTCTGATTACACACGGGAGATAACCAACACCTCAGAACTCAAACACCCAACTGAAGGCCTGCCATCTTGCCCCTGAAAACAACAAGAGCTCAGAGAGGGAAGCCCTGGGTGCCCCCTGCTCTCTAGTTAAGCTGGCAGTTGTGGGAAGCTTCAAGGTTCTCCTCACAGAACATTTTTCTCACTACTAGCAATATGGATTCAAAGAGACAACATACAATCTCATCAAAAGTGGTCAAGGAATTCTGTGTAGGCCTACAGTGGATTCGGAAAGTATTCAGACCCCTTCTTTATCCAAACTGTGTTACTTTACAGGTTTATTCAAAAATGTATTATATATATTTTTTCCTTCTCATCAATCCACACACACAATACCCCATAATGATAAAGCAAAAAACAGATGTTTAGACATTTTTGCAAATGTATTAAAAAAATTATAAAAACTGAAATGTCACATTTACATACAGTACTAGTCAAAAGTTTGGACACCTACTCATTCAAGGATTGAAATGTTTTGTTTTTGTTTTTTTACATTGTAGAATAATAGTGAAGACAACAAAAACAATGGAAGAACACATATGGTATCAGGTAGTAACCAGAAAAAGTGATCAAACAAATCAAAAAATATCTTATATTTCAGATTCTTCAAAGTAGCCACCCTTTGCCTTGATGACAGCTTTGCACACTTGGCATTCTCTCAACCAGCTTCATGAGATAGTCATGATGGATTTGATCCAATCAGTTGTGTTGTGACAAGGTGGGGTGGTATACAGAAGATAGCCTTATTTGGTAAAAGACCAAGTAAGCAAAGAGAAACGACAGTCCATCATTACTTTAAGACATGAAGGTCAGTCAATCTGGAAAATGTCAAGAACTTTGAAAGTTTCTTCAAGTGGAGTTGCAAAAACCATCAAGCACTATGATGAAACTGGCTCTCATGAGGACCGCAACAGGAAAGGAAGACCCATAGTTACCTCTGCTGCAGAGGATAAGTTCAATAGAGTTACCAGCCTCAGAAATTGCAGCCCAAATAAATGTATCTTTTACATCTCAACATCAACTGCTCAGAGGAGACTGTGTGAATCAGGCCTTTGTGGTCAAATTGCTGCAAAGAAACCACTACTAAAAGGACACCAATAAGAAGAAGATATTCGCTTGGGCCAAAAAACACGAGCAATGGACATTAGACCGGTGGAAATCTGTCTTGGTCTGATGAGTCCAAATGTTTGGTTCTAACTGCTGTGACTTTGTGAGATGCAGAGTAGGTGAACGGATGATCTCTGCATGTGTGGTTCCCACCGTGAAGCATGGAGGACAAGGGTGATGTGGGGGTGCTTTGCTGGTGACACTGTCTGTGATTTATTTAGAATTCAAAGCACACTTAATCAGAATGGCTACCACAGCATTCTGCACCGATACGCCATCCCATCTGGTTTGCACTTAGCGGGACTATTATTTGTTTTACAACAGGACAATGACCCAACACACCTCCAGGCTGTGTAAGGGCTATTTGACCAAGAAGGAGAGTGATGGAGTGCTGCATCAGATGACCTGGCCTCCACAATCACCCGACCTCAACCCAATTGAGATGGTTTGGATGAGTTGGACCTCAGAGGGAAGGAAAAGCAGCCAACAAGTGTGGGAACTCCTTCAAGACTGTTGGAAAATCATTCCAGGTGAAGCTGGTTGAAAGAATGCAAAGAGTGTGCAAAGCTGTCATCAAGGCAAAGGGTGGCTACTTTGAAGAATCTCAAATATAAAAAACATTTTGATTTGTATATTTTCCGAAGGCACTGTATGCCACTTTTGAACAACACAATCATGGTGTGTTACACGTACATTGATTGATTATTATTAGGCTATTATCCATATTATTTACTACTGTGCAGCCATAGTGCATCCCGTTAAAACAGCTTACTACAGCAAACTTGAGAGCGAGCTCACAAAAGGCAAATCAGTGACTTTGAGGCAGTCCCACTGACTATCACAGCTTACAATTTAGCTTAATAGTTTATCTAAATGTCCAATGTGAAAAGCCTAGGCGTCATAACACACAAATTGCATTAGAAATGGTATCTCCATGACAATCTCTGTGTTATAAACCTCTTATAACTGGCATATTAACCACCGAATTTAGTGAGTGAGTTCATCCTTAGTGACACTGAACAGGTTTCCTATATCTCACACCTGTGCTTCCATTACACAAAAACATGAGTGCTTTCCTCCGAGTCCCTTTTTTAAATTGTCATGAATTACTTGCCTGGCTAACTACGCCACGCCCACGGACGTTAGTTTCTTCTCTGCAATGAGTCTGGATCGGAGTTCATCCCCGACAAATTCTAACCATTCTGATTGGTCCAGAAATCGATGTGTTGGGCCAGAACACATATGGGTGAAGCAGCATTTTGAAAATGTGTCATTGGCTTTGATATTATGATTGGTTAGAAATGATCCAATCGCTTATGACTTTGTGTTGTACAACAATGCTCATTTTGACATTATCACAAACGACTTCAATGATTGCAGTCTCAGAGTGATGTATGTAGCGAATCGTAGAGCAGCGGAAGAATTCCGCTTGAGTCGTCAGGCAAATTAATTACAGACATTTCTGAAAAAAGTTAAGGCCGCTTTGGTGTAGCCTACTAAATTAGGAATCTAATCTCTTTCAGCAAACCTAGGCCTATAGTCTAGGAGACCATATGATAACACCCAATTCACCTAAACATTAAATGGACATCAAGAGTCCATTTACATTTAAACCGGAGAGGGTAGGCCCACCTTCCCCTTCAAAATGTTTTAAATTGTACTGTTTTGGTCTTTGGTAGTGCATTTTACTTTTATAACATGCCAAGGGATCCTATGGCATCTGTTCCTGCTTTTATGTTGCATCTTTTGAACATCCAGTGCCAAACGTTCTTCTTAACAGGTTGCCCTGGCGATTTTGCAAACATTAGCAGTACCCTAACATTATAAGAAACAAGAATGTGGGACAGTGTATGGCTCATCAAAAAGCAGTTTTACAGTGTATACATTTTGCTCTGAATAGATAGAAAATAACCATAAAGTATACCACCTCACGGAGGGCAATCTGAGGTCAAAACGAGTCGTCTAGATGTGAGAAAAACACCTTTCCCTACTTGAACGTTCTCAATGAGCGACATAAACAAAGTGAAGCTAGCAAACCAGCACGTTTCTATTTGCTGCGCATCACAAGCGCCAAATTAGCAATCTAAGCTGTTGTCAGAAAACGATGGATAAAAACAGTGGTTAGTGATATTAGGTCATTTGCTTTACTACCTGTCGGTAGCTACCTACAGTAGCTAACGTTAGCTACTAACTAGCAAGGGAGATGCCAAGCTAACGTTCGCTAACTTAGCTAACACAGGGACTGCACATTTAGCTAATATTACAACTGGTTGTGAAACACTATTATCATGTTCTACCTATATCAAGATGCGAACGATTGCTGAATTGCAGCTGTATTAGTTCTGATATCAAGCTAACGGCTAATAGCTAGCTACTGTAGCCATAGCAGGATACTCACCATGTTGATGCAGTGGTGCTGAAAAGGACTCAACGCCGACAGCTGTCACATTAAGTTCCCCGAGTCGAAAATCGAGCGTCGCGGAGCACATAAGCCTTTTCTGAAGTTAGTAATATTTAAGAATAATGAATTTGTATATCAAACTGCTTCCCGGTTGCTGCAATTATATTTAAATGATCCATTCATTCAACCTCGGTTCCCGAGTGTTTTGAACGGTCGTCACTAGGTGACACAGCCACAAAGTAATAAACCCCGACTATTTCTACAATTTATCTTCTTAAAATGTGATCTTAACCCTTACCTTGACCAGACTGCTAATCTCAAGCCTAACTCTAAAATTAAAACCAAAAAGCAAATGGTTATTTTCATACATTTTTACGATAAAGCCAATTTAGATTTTGTGGCTGGTGTAACTAGTGGAAACCGTTTTCATTTGGAGTAGAGGTTATGATAATAGGCGTCACTGGATATGCCAGTTTACAGTATGACAGATGTGAGCGTTATTTTCCTTTAAACAAAACACTTGCGCATTGTATTTAAAACCGTATTCAAGAACAGTGAGATATTGCATACTTTCTACTGTATTGTATTGGTTTTATTACGGCATTATGGACCCTAAAACGGAAAACTTTTATTTTAGAGCTGGGAGATGGTGTTGTCAATTTAGCAACTTTGTCGCTAGATTTAGCAATTTTTCAGACGCCTCTAGCGAATTTGATTGGTTACAGTCTATAGCGAAAAATGTAGCAAATTTATAAGGCTGCCCCAGTGACTTTTGCTTGATTTAGCGACTTCCCTGTTTGTGTATGTGCCCGCTCTGCTGTGCTGCTCGCAGCTCCATCGGCTGCTGCTGAGTGTGTATGTGCATCCGTCACTTGCGCACCTTTCCCACGCTTCTCTGTCTTCTATGGAATCAATATCGTATCATATGTATTGTAACGACCCTGGGTTTATAAGCGCGGAAATCGACCCTGCCGGTCGAGCATGCTTTTGCGACATAGTCGATAGCGCGCCGGACTTCGGGCTAGAAGGTCGAGGGTTCGAGACCTGCTCCCTACTGTTTCATCACAGTATTCACAAATGTAAATCACCAATTCTGAAAAGATTTTGCATTGGTCCCCAGATCCTCAAAAGGTTCTACAGCTGCACCATCGAGAGCATCCTGATCGGTTGCATCACTGCCTGCTATGGCAACTGCTCAGTAGTTGTTTCCCTTGCACTGCAAGGGCCATGGCTTTTGTGGAGCGATGGGTAACAATGCTTCGAGGGTGACGGTTATCAATCTGTGCAGAGAATCCCTGATTCAAGCCAAGGTTGGAACGAGGAGAAGGATGGAATAAATACTGTTACAAAGTCTGATCCCATATCCCCCACATCTTCCTTCTACCTTTTGCATGCCTCTCCTGGGAAAACGATTAGAGGCCTCGGACATATTTATCTTAATGCTCATCGTGTGGCGAAATATGGAGTAATCTAGGGCTAGGGTTTCGATTATTTACGTTGGACATACTATGGTTACACATATGGTTAACATATTATGGTTACCATACTATAATTTCTGCAGCCTTGAAAGGCAGGCTGATCAACATGACCAAATGAGAGGCTGCCAGCGATTTATATAAATCGCTTTCTATGGGTATGAACCTTTTTTCTATGAATACAAATTACTTTCTATGCGTGATAACTTCTTGTCTTTTTCTTGTCCTCAAATCCCTGTCAATAGTCAGGTGACCTAAGCGCTTCCAAATATGGAGTTGCAGGTTTGCCATATCTGTCATGCTTGCGCATATCTCTCCTACGTGCAAATCTGTAAGGCAGTCATTTTACTTAAGGCCCTTGGAAATGACCTGCATATCTGCAGTTATTAAAAAAATAAAATGATAATGCAATATATCAATTTAAAAATATAACTCAAAAGATGTTTGTTTGTGGATAGTGAATTGCATTTATGGAAAGTGTTTTACATTTGTGGATTCAAATCAAACTTTATTTGTCACATGCTCTGAATACAACAAGTGTAGACTTTACCGTGAAATGCTTACTTACAAACACATAACCAAGAGTGCAGTTCAAGAAGAGTTAAGAAAATATTTACCAAGTAGATGCAACAGATGTAACTTTATGTCGTCCCCTCGCCCTGACACGGGCGCGAACCAGGGACCCTCTGCACACATCAACAACTGACACCCACGAAGCGTCGTTACCCATCGCTCCACAAAAGCCGCAGCCCTTGCAGAGCAAGGGGAAACCCTACTTAATGTCTCAGAGCAAGTGACGTAACTGATTGAAATGCTACTAGCGCGCACCCGCTAACTAGCCAGCCATTTCACATCCGTTACACTCACCCCCCTTTCAACCTCCTCTTTTTCCGCAGCAACCAGTGATCCGGGTCAACAGCATCAATGTAACAGTATAACTTTAAACGGTCCCTCGCCCCGACACGGGCGCGATCCAGGGACCCTCTGCACACATCAACAACTGACACCCACGAAGCGTCGTTACCCATCGCTCCACAAAAGCCGCGGCCCTTGCAGAGCAAGGGAAACCCTACTTAATGTCTCAGAGCAAGTGACGTAACTGATTGAAATGCTACTAGCGCGCACCCGCTAACTAGCTAGCCATTTCACATCCGTTACATAGACTATAATAAAATGTTATAATTAAAAAGTAACACAATAAGAATAACAATAATGAGGTTATATACAGGGGGCACCGGTACCGAGTCAGTGTGTGGGGGTACAGATTAGTTGAAGTAATTTGTACATGTAGGTGGGGTTAAAGTGACTATGTATAGATAATAAACAGCGAGTGGCAGCAGTGTACAAAAGGGAGGGGAAGGGTGGTCAATGTAAATTGTCCGGTGGCTCTTATGGCTTGGGGGTAGAAGCTGTTGAGGAGCCTCTTGGTCCTAGACTTGGCGCTCCGGTACCACTTGCCGTGCGGTAGCAGAGAAAACAGTCTATAACTTGGGTGACTGGAGTCTCTGACAATTTTATGGGCTTTCCTCGGAGGTCCTAGATGGCAGGAAGCCACCTGAGCCCTAGATTACTCCATATTTCGCCACACGATGAGCATTAAGATAAATATGTCCGAGGCCTCTAACCGTTTTCCCAGGAGAGGCATGCAAAAGGTAGAAGGAAGATGTGGGGGATATGGGATCAGACTTTGTAACAGTATTTATTCCACCCTTCTCCTCGCTCCAACCTTGGCTTGAATCAGGGATTCTCTGCACAGATTGATAACCGTCACCCTCGAAGCATTGTTACCCATCGCTCCACAAAAGCCACGGCCCTTGCAGTGCAAGGGAAACAACTACTTCAAGGGCTTAGAGCGAGTGATGTCACCGATTTAAACGCTATTAGCGGCCATTTCACACCGGTTACACTCAACCCCTTTGACCGCCTCCTTTTCCGCAGTGATACGGGTAAACAAATGCATCAATGGGATCAACTTTTTTCTACGACTACAAATTGCTTTCTATGAGTGAGAACTTTTTTGTCTTTATGGCAGTCATTTTACTTAAGGCCCTTGGAAATGACCTGCATATCTGCAGTTATAAAAACAATTATATCGATTTACAAATACAACTCAAAAGGTGTTTGTTTGTGGATAGTGAATTGTATTTGTGGAAAGTGATTTACATGTGTGGATTGCTGATTTACATTTGTGGATTGGTGATTTACAATTGTGAATACATTCTGCATGATACTGATCCCACATTCTCCCTGCAGCTGCAGCAGCAAATTAAGTGCATTTATTATATTGGTTCCTTGTTGTTAAATGACACCACAGCTTCCCAAGGCATAAATATGAATAATAATACTCTGTTTTGTCTTTTCTGTTTCATTATTCAATCATTTTTGTTCTCCTTCAAACATGCTAGTGTAACCGATGTGAAATGGCTAGCTAGTTAGCGGTGGTGCACGCTAATAGCGTTTCAATCGGTGACGTCACTCGCTTTGAGACCTTGAAGAAGTAGTTCCCCTTGCTCTGCAAGGGCTTTTTGTGCAGAGGTTCCCTGGTTCGCGCGAGGGGATGGACTAAAGTTATACTGTTACACTATTTAGTTTTGCTTTGGGGAATGTATCTTTCATCATGGAGTTAAGATGGGAAACTGGGATGCTAGCAAAGCCGGGAGAAGATTAGTTCTGGGACATGGATACGGAAAGTTGGATTTCAGAGAGGGAAGAATGAAAAAGAGGAAGAAGAGAGTGAGGAAAGCAGAGGTTGAGTTAGAATCTGGTGGGGATGATGATAGCGGGGGAGCTGGTGTGTCGAAGAAGAATGAGGTTAAGTACAAACATAGAGAGCCGTGTGCCAAACCCGAGTTCTGGAGGTGAAATGGAATTAAGGGACATTTAAGTGAGGTGGAAGGTGTGGTGAGGAGCTTGGAGCCCGAGCCTTGCATCGATAGACATAGTTATGATAAAGATGAGTTTGGTCCAGTGGGAATGAGATTATTGGAGAAAGTGGATCCAGACCTTTTGGCTGATCCATATGTGGCATCAGGTTGGGTGGAAAAGATGTTGGGCGCTGTTGAGTTGGTAAAGGTAACCCACGGAAGGAGTGTTGTATGGCGTTGAAGCTCGTTTGGAGGTTTGTTAGCACAGTGTCCAAGGAAGGGCCAGATGTGTACAGAATGGTGTCGTCTGCTTAGAGGTGGATCAGAGAATCACCAGCAGCAAGATCGACATCAATGATATATACAGAGAAAAGTGTCGGCCTGAGAATTGAACCCTGTGGCACCCCCATAGAGACTACCAGAGGTCCGGACAACAGGCCCTCCGATTTGGCACACTGAACTCTATCTGAGAAGTAGTTGGTGAACCAGGCGAGGCAGTCATTTGATAAACCAAGGCTATTGAGTCTGCCGATAAGAATGCGGTGATTGACAGAGTCGAAAGCCTTGGCCAGGTCGATGAAGACAGCTGCACAGTACTGACTTTTATCGATGGCATTTATGATATTGTTTAGGACCTTGAGCGTGGCTGAGGTGCACCCATGACCAGCTCGGAAACCGGATTGCATAGTAGTTAAGGTACGGTGGGATTCGAAGTGGTCGGTGATCTGTTTATTAGCTTGGCTTTCAAAGATTTTATAAAGGCAGGGCAGGTTGGATATAAGTCTATAACAGTTTGGGTCTAGAGTGTCTCCTTCTTTGAAGAGGGGGATGACCGCGGCAGCTTTCCAATCTTAGCAAGGTGGAAAGCATGGCCAGCTGTGGAAAAATGCTTATTGAAATGATTGATTATCGTAGATTTATCGGTGGTGACAGTGTTTCCTATCCTCAGTGCAGTGGGCAGCTGGGAGGAGGTGCTCTTATTCTATATGGACTTTACAGTGTCCCAAAACTTTTGGGAATTAGTGCTACAGGAAGCAAATTTCTGTTTGAAAAAGCTAGCCTAATTCATTTGGGGGCAGTAATGCAACATATTGGATGCCATCCGCCGTTAAACCCCACCAAAGAAGAAGAAGAAGAAGCTCTTTTCACAGGTCTGTCAACAGTTAAGAAACCCAGTAGGATTGACGTGTTATAACTACAGTTGTAGAATGTGCAGTGTTTTTGTACAATTTTGTTCATGAGGTGAACATTGTCTGGTATTTGCCAATTACAGATGTGAAATTGTCTTATGCGCTACAGTGGGTTGTACCGTATTCTGTGGCCTGATGGACTATGGATGCAACATTTCAATCAATGGTTGGAAAGAAAACCAGAGTATTCATATCGATTCTGTAGTACGCGTGACCTGATATTGGGTATTCTACTGTACCACCTCATAAGTTAGCCTATTAGTTCTGATATTTTATTTGAGCTAATATGATGGCATAGCCATTGTAAACACTAGGTCTAAGTCATTCTAAGACAAGTGGTGCCCGTAGTACAATTAAAATTAGAATAGTAATTTCATAGGATCTCTATGGTGGTGCCACAGTACAGATTACATAAAACATGACTGTTCAATTCATTTATTCATCTTGAGCTAATTGAGCCATTTAACAGACTGCTAAACTCACCCCCTTGCACATTTTCCTTCTCTCACAGCCACCCCAGCAAACTGCGGATCCCAACTGTGTTATCCGGGTCACGGCAACCTTATACCAATGTAGCTACTTTCCATGTCTGCCCTGAACTGGGCTTGAACCAGGTACTCTCTCTGCACACATCACTCGCAATCCAACACCAACCATTGTAGCTGGAAGATCAAGAGAATAATGTGGTCTGGCACTCTGTGGGAGACAGTTGACTTTTATAATGGGAGGTGACTTCACTAGCCAGTGGCTCTGCTTCCAATTCATCACAGCTAACTACCTAGACATTTTAGATCAGCTACACTTTCACCAGTGTCAACACTATGCTGGTATAGCGTAAGCTTTGACTTTGATTCTGAATGTCCGCAGAAATGGTTGCCATAACAAGTCATTGTTACTACAAGGCTATTCTTAAACAATGTTTTTAGCAACCACATTGTCCACTCCACATTGTGTTTACCTTTCACCACTTGTTGAGTTGTGCATAGCTATGGTGAGTCTTTCCATTGTCCCTTGGTTGTGAAGGATATACGTAGATGCTAATTGGTCTATAAATAGTTGGACAGGTTGAATGCCCCCCCCTCTGTTTATATGATACTGCATCAAATCAAATTTTATTTGTCATATGTGCTGAATACAACAGGTGTAGTACAATGAAATGCTTACTTACAAGCCATTAACCAACAATGCAGTTTTAAGAAAAATAAGAAATTAAGTAACAAATAATTAAAGAGCGGCAGTAAAATAACAATAGCGAGGCTATATACAAGGGGTACCAGTACAGAGTCAATGTGCGGGGGCACCGGTCAGTCGAGGTAATGGAGGTAAAATATACATGTGGGTAGAGTTGTTAAAGTGACTTATACATAGATAATAACAGAGAGTAGCAGCAGCGTAAAAGAGGAGAGGCAATGCAAGTAGCCTGGGTAGCCATTGGATTAGATGTTCAGTAGTCTTATGGATTGGGGTAGAAGCTGTTTAGAAGCCTCTTGGACTTAGACTTGGCACTCTGGTACCACTTACCATGCGGTAGCAGAGAGAACAGTCTATGACAATTTTTTTGTGCCATCCTCTGACACTGCCTGGTATAGAGGTCCTGGATGGCAGGAAACTTAGCCCCAATGATGTACTGTGTTGTATGCACTACCCTCTGTAAAACCTTGCAGTCGGAGGCCGAGTAGTTGCCATACCAGGAAGTGATTCAACCAGTCAGGATGCTCTCGATGTTGCAGCTGTAGAACCTTTTGAGGATCTGAGGACCTATGCCAAATCTTTTCAGTCTCCTGAGGGGGAATAGGTTTTGTCGTGCCCTTTCACAACTGTCTTAGTGTGTTTGGACCATGTTAATTTGTTGGTGATGGGGACACCAAGGAACTTGAAGCTTTCAACCTGCTCCACTAGCCCCGTCGATGAGAATGGGGGCGTGCTCGGTCCTCTTTTTCCTGTAGTCCACAATCATCTCCTTAGTCTTGATCACGTTGAGGGAGAGGTTGTTGTCCTGGCACCACACGGCCAGTTCTCTGACCTCCTCCCTGTATGCTGTCTCATTGTTGTTGGTGATCAGGCCTGTTGTATCATCGGCAAACTTAATGATGGTGTTGGAGTTGTGCCTGGCCGTGCAGTCATGAGTGAACAGGGGGTACAGGAATGGACTTAGCACACACCCCTGAGGGGCCCCCGTGTTAAGGATCAGCGTGGCGGATGTGTTGTTACCTTCCCTTACCACCTGGGGGCGGCCCGTCAGGAAGTCTAGGATCCAGTTGCAGAGGGAGGTGTTTAATCCCATGGTCCTTATCTTAGTATTGAGCTTTGAGGGAACTATGGTGTTGAAAGCTGAGCTGGAGTCAATGAATAGCATTCTCGCATAGGTGTTCCTTTTGTACAGGTGTGAAAGGGCAGTGTGAAGTGCAATAGAGATTGCATCATCTGTGGATCTGTTGGGGCGGTATGCCAATTGGAGTGGGTCTAGGGTTTCTGGGATAAGGGTGTTGATGTGTGCCATGACCAGCCTTTCAAAGACCTTCATGGCTACAGATGTGAGTGCTACGGGTTGGTAGTCATTTAGGCAGGTTACCTTAGTGTTCTTGGGCACAGGGACTATGGTGGTCTGCTTGAAACATGTTGGTATTACGGACTCAGACTGGGAGAGGTGCTATATACAGTATATAAAAGTATGTGTACAACCCTTCAAGTTAGTGGATTCAGCTATTTCAGCCACACCCGTTGCTGACAGGTGTATACAATCGAGTACACAGTCATGCAATCTCCATGGACAAACATTGTCAGTAGAATGGCCTTATTGAAGAGCTCAGTGACTTTCAGCGTGGCACCATCATAGGTTGTCACCTTTCCAACAAGTCAGTTTGTCAAATTTTTGCCCTGCTAAAGCTGCCCCGGTCAACTGTAAGGGTTGTTATTGTGAAGTGTAAATGTGTAGCAGTAACAAATGCTCAGCCACAAAGTGGTAGGCCACACAAGCTCACAGAATGGGACCGGCGAGTGCTGAAGCGCATAGCGTCAGCACAGGAACTGTTCGTCGGGAGCTTCATGAAAGGGGTTTCCATTACCGAGCAGCCGCACACACAAGCCTAAGATCACCATGCGCAATGCCAAGCGTTGGCTGGAGTGGTGTAAAGCTCGCCGCCATTGGACAAGAATCACACTTCACCATCTAGCTGTCCAACGGACACATCTGGGTTTGACGGATGGCAGGAGAACTCTACCTGCCTGAATGCATAGTGCCAACTGTAAAGTTTGGTGGAGGGGGAATATTGGTCTGGGGCTGTTTTTCATGGTTCAGGCTAGGCCTCACTAATGCTCTTGTGACTGAATGAAAGAAAGTCCCTGCAGCAATGTTCCAACATCTAGTGGAAAGCCTTCCCAGAAGAGTGGAGGCTGTTGTAGCAGCAAAGGGGTGACCAACTCCATATTAATGCCCATGATTTTGGTATGAGTGTTCGACGAGCAGGTGTCTACATACTTTTGGTCATGTAGTGTACATCAGAGATTGGCCTAGTGTTGGAAGTATCCATTAGGGTAAATTGTGTTTTTGTATTTCTGAATCGTAGGTCATTTGACTTAGAAATGGCCTTTATCAGCAGTGTAAATAGGACAACAATAGCCTATGGTCAATTAGCATATGTATGCTACACAGTGTTCAAGATAACAACAATAAGAAGTATTCAAATCTTACCTTGGGAGTCCAAAGTGCTGCTGGTTTTCTGTTTTACCTGATTAATAATCGCCCACCCGGTGTACCAGGTCTAAATCCGTTCGCAACACAAATACAATACTGCATGTTTCCACCTGTCAAGAGGATTTATTTCAGATATGAGGTAGGGGAAGACAGGATAAAACCTAGTACAAGACGGTACTTAGTCTGATTAATCAGGCTGTAATACACAATTAATTGGTATATACAGCCTGAAACTAACAAATTCAAAATCATGTAAATGTTCTGTACAAACCAGAATGTTGAATACAATTACATTTGAACTTACTCTACCGCTTGTCCGTGGTGTTGGTCCTTCAGATGGTTGAAATTTGAGACAAAATAACCACGCAAAAGTATTGTCTGACTTTTTAGAGCGTCAGTACTGAAGTTGTTTCTACCCCTGGCACATGTGCAAAACCCTGTAAACACCTGCTTACTTCAGTTATTATGCATGCATTGTTGCATACCCATGCTTGCTCATGACCGAAGGCACGTGCACAAGACGAAGTACATACACACAATTGCGCATGTGCCAGGGGATAGAAATATCAACCGGTACAGTAAGTTAAAATGTAATTTCATTAAACATTCTGGCTTGTAAAGAACATTTGCACAATTTTGCATTCATTCGTTTCAGGCTGTATTTACCAACTAATTGTGTATTGCAGCCTGATTAATCAGAAAATGAGGTACGGTAAGTTATCCTAAACAATCTGGCATCCTGTCGCTAAAATATGGATTGATACACTGTGGCCTACAATCATTGCGTATTGAGTTATCGACAAGTCTACATTTGTTTCTAAACTTCGCAATCTAAAAGCAATCTAAATATCTGTAGTGATTAATTGTAGGCCGCCTCTGCAGTCACAAAAATGACTTGTGTCATGCTTACCATTGATATGACAGGGTGGGGGATGGGGAGGAAGCATTGGGTGTGAGAATGTGCATCTGCATGGGTGTGTGCAGCCAGCTCGAGGGCACGCGCACGCCTGTGTATGTATTTGCACATGCGCATGTGTCCAGAGCCAGCCCAGAGCCCTCCTCTCTCATTGCAGGGATCCCTACCCACATGATGCATCACTCCAGCCCCCAGTGGCATACAGATGTAAGTGCTCATACACAAACACACACACACAGGAGGAGTGCGTTTCGCTTCTCTCAATCTGAAAGATCGCTCATCGCCCCGTGAGGGCTTCAGGCCTGAAGTGAGCTCACAGAGAAGCAATTCATTGTGGAAATATTGTGATATGCATTCACCACAAGTGCTGTGTACATATTTCATATATACGGTAGGGCATGGTTATTCAAAATGTAATACTTTTCTGACTGTATAGATGTAGGATCGTAATTTGATCGTTCTTTTGTTACTGATGATCTTCTTGCACCGCAGGAAATGCGGATGAACTCCAAACCCACACTAACACAGGGTTATATTAACAGTATTGCACTTTTCATGTAGCCTACTTTTGGCCAGCTAATAGCCTAACCGCTAATCAAGCAACATTATGGAATAAACGTTAAAATCCTGTTGCTCAAGGATTCTTTTTCTGTGACAAAATAGGTCAAATTGAGATCCTACATCTGTATATACTGTGACATGGTGACTCCGTACATTTTACATTTTACATTCGTACTAAAAAGCCATGCTCTGTATTGTATTGTGTCCATATTGTAAGTGCCCATACATGCTCTATCATTGTTATAAACATGGACCATATTCTCTCTGGAGCAGAGAAGTTCTGTTCTGGAACTCAAATCTCAACTGTAATTTTATTTTTGTCTGAAGCATATTAGTCAGCATCCAGTGTGTGCTGTTGAGTTTCAACCCTGATTCTAATCCATGTGTCATCTCCTCAGTGTCTCCTGCTCTGTTGAGGTCCCCCTCATGAGCCCTGCCAGATGAATAAAGATAATAGAAATATTACAGTAGAACCTCTGCATATTCAATCCAACACACACATTGCACAATGTCACACTTCATTTTTAATGGCAGGGCTTTTTTCGTTAATCAAATAACAGTTTGAAAAGCACTCTATTGATCTCAGCAATATACTAGCTTGGAGTTGAAGAAAATCGAACAAAAAACCCCGTCAACTGCTCACCGACGGCACTGAAAACGGTTTGTCTGGTGTAGCGCCTCCTTCCCCATTCCATCTAATCTACAAGAATGCAAATGACATGCAAATGAAAATACTACTGAATAATTTATGCATTGTGTTGCTTAACGCAAACCAAGAGCTTTTGACTTAAACAGAATAATATAGTAGTGCTGCATACATTTGATTTGCCATAGCAGTGCAGCACACACACACACACACACACACACACACACACACACACACACACACGGTTCTGCTTGACAATATGGCAGAAGCTGCACATGCAGAAATGTACTCTACATGTATTTTAGTAAGATAGTAAATCCATCCTTCTAAATTATATTATTGTGTGACAGGCTGGGTTGTTTCTGTGCTGTGATCAACCAGACCTCCACCTCTACCATACCTGAATGTTAGTAGGACTACTGTAGTGTATACCAGTGAGCTCATATACAGGCCCTTCGTCTCTTTACTTTTCTTGCTGAACATTTAACTGTATTTCAAACCCATTGTCGTTGCTTGGAGATGGATGGAATGTTGCTGGGTTCTTGTTTTGACTGTTATGTACCAAATGTTTTCTCACAAATGTTTTGTGAAATGTTCTGAAGCTATAGGTTAGACATCATTAGCTAATTGTAGCAATTGAAACATATGGGTTATTTTGATATTATGAGCTGCTACTATTACTGTTATTTTGTTTTGATCTATTTGTTAATTTTCTTACTTTTTAACCTCATTGTTGGGAAAGGGCTCGTAAAATAAGCATTTCACAGTAAAGTCTACACTTGTTGTATTCGGCACATGTGACAAATAACATTTTATTTTATTTAAATGTTTATTTTATTTAGATTTGCTGCTATTTTAATATGTGAATATGTAAATGTGCCTTCTTACCCCTGTTGACTTTAGATCATACAACACAGCAACATGGACCTTCCAATGCCTTTCCTTGGACCAAATGAGATTCTCAATTGGATGCATCTGTCCACTCCTCGACTCCTCTGTCCTCCAGTGGTCGCCATAAGTTAGTAGGAGAACGGAGGAGTTTGCTACTCTCCTCGATAGCCTCCTCCGGTGGAGGATGCACAAGCGTATCCTAGCGCGGAAGAGATTTGAAATCAGCTGGATTGTTTTTAGTTTTTTGGGGGGGTGATTCTGTAAGACTCCTTTTTATATGACTGAATTCTTTCAACGGGTGCTTTGAGGGGCCACCCGAAAGGGCCTGAAAAGGGGGAGGGCTAGGCCTGAGTGGGCTCTATGAGGGGTCCATTGGGTCAGAGCGACCCCGTGCTAGGATACACCCACACCTTTCACTCCCCTCACCTCCCCTCTCGCCTGCAGAACCACCTTCTAAAGTATCTGTCTAATGGAAGGGGAGGTGCCAGTGTGCTTGGAGCGAGGTCAGCCACCTTGTGTCCCTCTTTGACTGTTGTCTACCCACTCCAAAATGTGCAGGGTAAAACAACAACGGCTCGCTTTTACCAAGCAACATTTTCTAAAGATAAATAGTTATGAAATTAGCAGCCCAGACTCTAGTGTGCAGCCAACAGTCATTTTATGCTATTTTGAAGACAGAATTCTACAATAATATAAATATAGCCTAATATAGGTAGGCCCTAATTGTAATGACAATGATTGGTGTGCTTGCGATTGACAGAGAAAGAGAGGGGGGGCAGGGAGGGAGGGGGGAGGGACGGTGGAAAAAGGTTGGGAGGGAGACAGACTTCATTATAATCAGATAGTTACGCCAGTGGAATTAGAAGTGTCCTTATTTTCTCAGGCGGCAGTCAGAGTGTGGGGACGTTGAAGTGATTCTTAAACCTTGGATAGAGCAGACTCTCTCTGGGCTGACTATGGGGAGCGGCTGTAGCTCGTTGTAAAACAACAGGATTTGGAGGTGAAAGCCTGTCCTCTCAGCGACCTGGGAGCGCTGGGTCGCACGGTTCCCCAGGTTCTGGGCACTCATTTGCATTGATGAGGTTTTTCAACAGCCAGCGAGACAGGCATCCCTCTCACCAAACCCTCTGGCCTCACTGGTTGGAATTTAAGCTGCGTTTATACAGGTAGCCCAATTCTGATCTTTTTTTTCACTAATTGGTCTTTTAACCTGAAATATCAGAATTGGGCTGCCTGTGTAAATGCAGCCTTACACAACCACCCACATGCCAATTAATTCCATATTTATTTCTACAATTCAATTTTTTTTTAATCCAATGTAATAGTATAACCTCTGTGCTGTTTTGTAAATAGAAACAACATTTATGTACAGTGTCCATATGTCTTACATGTACGAATAGGCCTATTCAAATATAGTAAACCATGAATTGTGTTATTAATGGATTTATGATAATACCTGACAACTTAATTCACTTCACTTGGCACTGATTGTATAAGGAGGAGTAAGTGCATGAGATGTGTGTCTGGTGTATGTCTGGTGTGTATCTGCTGTGTGTCTGGCATGTGTCTGGTGTGTGTGTGTGTGTGTGTGTGTGTGTGTGTGTGTGTGTGTGTGTGTGTGTGTGTGTGTGTGTGTGTGTGTGTGTGTGTGTGTGTGTGTGTGTGTGTGTGTGTGTGTACATTTGTCAAGTGTCTTGCCAGTCAAATGAATTAGTTAAATATAAATTATAGATTACATTTATGGCCTGCTTTAAAGTAGGTTATTCATTTTAGATAGGCTATTTTATCAAGATAAATGTTTCATAATGTCAATGTGAAAAGACGCACAATTTTGCGTTAGGCTTAAATAATACGGGGCATTTGGTTTTCCACAACAGTCAATATTTCCATTGCTCTCAATGAAAACAAATAATAAGCAATATGATATGTTTTTTAAAATATATAGGCCTATAAAAAACACCCACATATATATATAGAGAGAGACCTATTTATTTTATAGGCTAATTATGAAATAGACTAAATGTTTAATGTATTTGAATAAATGTGATGCTCTTTTGCATGTGATAGTCTATAGCAGCCTAATAGGAAAGTTATTTCAACCGGCAGTTTATTGAGACCCGAATCCATTCTAACAATATGTTTCTGTCTTACAGACGTTGACCTTGGGTTTAAGGGTGTTTGACCATCATTTGACATTTGACCTCGATATGTTACCTTATCAACCCCTGCTTGTTAACTGCTATTGATCACCTCTCCCCGGAGACATAGCGGTACAGAAATATAAAGAAAATAAATCAATATGATAGGCCTAAATGTTACTCTTGATTCGTGTCTCTTTCAAATAATATCCTACAACGATTTCCTCAATACTTGAATATTCACTGGATATTTCTGTTTTTTAAAGGTAAGAAATATCTAGCATATTGTTTCTATTCCACAACAAAAATTAAATACTTAATTGTATAAATTAATACTCCCTCTCCCCTCTCTTCCCGGCCCATGGTAAGCATTTTCTTCCTCAGTCAACGGCAGGCCAAATCAACCTGGAACAATAATGAAATATTGATTTACAGTATTTTGTGTTCATTATGGATATAAATTATCGTGCTTTGTTGCTCATGCGATTTGGGAAATGTGATCATTTAAAAACTAGTTTTGAGGTATAGGATGTCAATCATTTGTAGAGAATATATTACAGGACCATGCAGTAAATCTTACAGTATATAAACTAATGAAAAATTAGACTTCAAATCCTCATCAATAATGATACATGTTTTTGGACACGATGGAACAAATTACTATACTCTACACTTTAAAAATCAAATGTCAAATTCACGAAAATGTGTCATTAAGCTGATAATGTATGCACAGTATCATAAACTTCATTAAGCTGATAATGTATGCACAGCATCATAAACTTCATTAAGCTGATAATGTATGCACAGTATCATAAACTTCATTAAGCTGATAATGTATGCACAGTATCATAAACTTCATTAAGCTGATAATGTATGCACAGCATCATAAACTTCATTAAGCTGATAATGTATGCACAGTATCATAAACTTCATTAAGCTGATAATGTATGCACAGTATCATAAACTTCATTAAGCTGATAATGTATGCACAGCATCATAAACTTTGACAATAAATGAGGATGATGCTGATTGAAGCATGCACAATAACAGGCTTATATTGCAGGTTATATATTGATGCACTGAGGCACAGTTTTAGAAGAAGAAGAAAAACAGTAAAGCGGGGATAAAAGTGCATTATGTAATAACATAGTAACAACGATTTATTAGTATTATTATTAAGCTAAATTTCTCCAGTTGTAAGATGATAAGATAGTGATCATTTGATGTATCTGCTCATCAATTTTGCAAATGAACACACACACATGACCGCACACATCCATAAAAAAGAAAATGTTCCCGTTTGTGCAGGGGAGAGAAGGGGGAAAGGCACACAGTGGAATGATGACTCCAGAAAGTTCTCAGGGAAGTGCTTGTGTCTGGCCGTGAAGAAGGCGACTGATTTGGGATTGGGCGTTAGCATAACAAAGGGCCAGAGCCTGTGAACTTGGGACACCTTTCGACCCCGGTGCTGTTGGGATGAATAGCCCCCAGGCCTCCCCATAGAGCGCCCCCACGGCTCGCCTGTTCCTGGCTAAATTGTTAATCAGGGTAATTTAATATAGTTTTCAATATGCCTCATCTCTCATCGGGAAAGCATTCACAGGTCCCTCGCACTCCTGCCACAAAAAAAGCCCCCCCTATTCACCCGAGCAAGACGGGCAGCTGCAAGACTTCTAGCTCCCTGAATTGAAATGTTAAAACATCAACAACAAGGAGGCCTGAGAGCCTGTATGTGTGTGTGTGTGCGTGTGTGTGTGTGTGGTGAGGAGGGGTGATGGGAGGAGTGCTTGTTTGAACTGGTCCTCTGTCTGTCCTCCAAACTTGAACGTGAACAGCCATTCATCCATGTCTAAACAAACACATACAGCCTTAACTTGCCTGAGGACAAATGGCAGTGGCAATAGTAGCTGAAATCATTTGTGAAAAGGTTTGCTTATGAAATTTACGTTTTGATATTAGATTGTGTGCCGTACAATATCATGTCAGCAATTTGGTGGAGAATGTCACTTTAGTAAATACAATACCAATTGTCACACAAATATTTGAACTGAGTAATTATTGTCACTTTATCGTTGTGTAACATAAACGTATGAAATACAATGCTTTTATCAATGTGACCATTATCATATAGTATTTATTCAGTCTAGAGTTCAAGTCAAGTTCTGCCTTCTGCATTAGTCTTTCGGTTCTACTGTGCCAAATCAGGTAAGCTGCACGTGATGATACCAATGCATAAACTACCAAATAATAGTCCTTAATCTGAATGACTGTTCATCGCCTTCCCAGTGTGTTCAGAGGCTGTGCACAGGAGGAAATCACTTCAACCCTGCTACGGCAGAACCTCCATGATAGGTTGGGGCTGAACCCTTTTCCTCTTCATCTGCAGCAGATGAGGCAGCACCATGGCTGTCTGCACTGACATGACACATACTGTAATCCCAGGCCGTAGTTCAGCCTGGCCCAGAGTGATGTCATCTCTCTGCGCAATAACTCTGTGTGTCGTCCGGGTGATGTCACCGCTGGGCTGATGTGTTTTGTGGCTATGGTGAGTCACTGGACCGCTGGCTACTGTGTTTGACTGACTACGAGGAGAGGAGAGACCCAGGGCCCGCTCTTGACTCTGGCTTCTATAAATACTACAGTAATCATGGATGACTCAAGCCCTCCCTTGACTCTGTTTGTGTGGAGGAAGGGAAGTGGATGGCGCAAGACTGTGACACGACACAGGCTCTTTTCTGACTAGATAGGTTTATGTGCGTGTGTGCGTGTGTGTGTCATGTTCAATTATAATTTACATTAGCTTTAGACATTAGTTTTAGAGTGGTATGTCCACTCTTTCTGCACCTGGCTGTCACAGTCAGGTATCCAAGTCTCCATGACTTCCACCCTCCCTCTATACCACAGCCTTCCTGCAAGAACACATGCTCCTCTCTACAATAAGTCTGAATATGTTGGCCAGGTGCATTTTGTAAATGTTTCTGCCATTGCTGTAGTCTTCCTTTGGTTACCAGCAGATGTAGAAAAGAGACATGCTTGGTGTGGCTATGGGTGCATTAGCTAGATGTAGACGAGTAATGCATGACTGTGGGTGGAAAGAGGACCTTTGTAGGGAGTGTTCTGTAATGTGACTGTTCAGAAAGACGGGTCAGCCAGTTAGAGGAGGGGTTGATGGAAGGCGTGACAACATGGAGTCTTGTATCTATATGCAGGAGATTTGTCCAACATTTAGACCTCTTACCAATATGTTCATGTTTATAAGGTAAACTGTTGTCCTCTGTGCTTCCAGAGTGGCCTTTTGAAGATGAGTAAACAGATACAGTGAATTCGGGAAATGTACAGATGTATTTTTTTACGTTACAGCCTTATTTTAAAATGGATTAAAGAAATAAATCCTCATCAATCTACACACAATAGCCCATAACGACAAAGTGAAAATAGGTTTTCAGAATGTTGCAAAAAACTCCCAGAAATACCTTATTTACGTAAGTATTCAGACCCTTTGCTATAAGACTGGAAATTGAGCTCAGGTGCATCCTGTTTACATTGATCATCCTTGAGATGTTTCTACAACTTGATTGGAGTCCACCTGTGGTAAATTCAATTGATTGAACATGATTTGGAAAGGCACACACCTGTCTATATAAGGTCCCACAGTTGACAGTGCATGTCAGAGCAAAAACCAAGCCATGAGGTGGAAGGAATTGTCTGTAGAGCTCCGAGACAGGACTGTGTCGAGGCACAGATTTTGGGAAGGGTACCCAAACATTTCTGCAGCATTGACGGTCCCCAAGAACACAGTGGCCTCCATAATTCTTAAATGGAAGAAGTTTATGCCACCAAGACTCTTCCTAGTGCTGGCTACCCGGCCAAACTGAGCAATCGGGGAGAAGGGCCTGGGTCAGGGATTCGACCAAGAACCCAATGGTTACTTTGACAAAGCTCTAGAGTTCCTCTGTGGAGACGGGAGAAACTTCCAGGACAACCATCTCTGCAGCGCTCCACCAATCAGGCCTTTATTGTAGAGTGGCCAGACGGAAGCCACTCCTCAGTAAAAGGCACATGACAGCCTGCTTGGAGTTTGCCAAAAGGCATCTAAAGACTCTCAGACCATGAGAAACAAGATTGTTTCTGGTCTGATGAAACCAAGATTGAACTCTTTGGCCTGAATGCCAAGCGTCACATCTGGAGGAAACCTAGCACCATCCCTACGGTGAAGCATGGGGGTGGCAGCATTATGCTATGGGGATGTTTTTCATTGGCAGGGAGACTAGTCAGGATCGAGGCAATAGATGAATGGATTAAACCACATAGAGACACTTGATGAAAACCTGTTCTATAACTCTCAGGACCTCAGACTGGGGCGAAGGTTCATCTCCCAACAGAACAACGACCCTAAGCACACAGTCAAGACAACGCAGGTGTGGCTTCGGGACATCTCTGGAGAGACCTGAAAATAGCTGTGCAGCAACACTCCCATCCAGCAATTTAATACATTTTAGAGTAGATTAAATGTAATCCATTTTAGAATAAGGCTGTAACGTAACAAAATGTGGAAAAAGTCAAGGGGTCTGAATCAGATATCAACTTATTATTGTCTAGTTTTAATATATGTTTAAAAATGATTAAGGCCTCTGCACATGCTATTTCCTTCTATGCAAAACCTCCACACAGTGATGGGATTTTCATACTAGTCAGCCATGCAGAGGGGCCTGTAGGATAGCACAGACACTAGAAGGAGGTGCATTGGCCCCACGTTCCCATGTGGGACGTTGAAAAGAAGTGGCCTGCTCTTGTCTCATCTATTAATGCCTGTCCAACGCCTCTGTCCCAAGCCTGTCTGAGGCTGTATGCTAATCTATTATGCTGCAGAGGATTTCCTGTCCCTAAATCATTGCACCCCCAACCCTAACGCCAGACACACATACTAGCTAGCACCCGATATCTATCCATTGTCAACGTATACATACTCTTATAATACCTACCATACTCCTATCCCAGACACATCCCCACCCCAACCTCTAGGCACACCAGGCAGGCACCCTACCCTACCACAGCAAACCTCAACAACAGTCACCAACAAAATCTTAATATTCATATCACAATTAGAAATCGAAACTTTTTGAACACCAACCAAATGCTTTTCATTTTAAATCTACAATTTTAACTGTTCTAGTGAATTTGGAAGTAACTGAATGCAATTGGCATGACAGTAATATAATGTTGAAAATTCATATATTTGCAAATATTCTAGGTCCTTTGTAATAATGCTTATTTCTCCTATGACACATGCCCGGAGTTTAAAAGCATCCTGAAGTTAGGAAGTAACTGTGTTTGTCATGTTGTCAGTCAGACAGGAAATAGTATCTGTAAATAAGAGGACAATAGTCTTTTGGGCCCCTGGGGCCCGGGGTCTAAATCTGGGGTCAGGATCGTGGGACAACGTCTAGACGCTTTGCCTTTGTGCCTGGTCTCAACCCCCATGTCCTCCTCTCTGAAAGGAAGAGCCTGACCTGTGCCTAGTCACCATGGGATACTGGGGTAGGAGAGAGAGCGAGAGGCAGAGCGAGAGAGCGAGAGGCAAAGAGAGTGAGAGAAGAAGAGAGAGAGAAAGAGGCAGAGAGAGAGAAAGATGCAGAGAGAGAGAGAGAAAGACAGAGAGAGAAAGAGGCAGAGAGAGAGAAAGATGCAGAGAGAGAGAGGCAGAGAGAGAGAGAGAGAAATATGCAGAGAGAGAGAGAGAGAGAGAAAGACAGAGAGAGAATAGTAAATACACAGGGGGTGGTGCATGTTTTTATTTCTCTCTCAATTTGAATGGCCAACAGATAAACCGCTGGACAATGATACAGTTATGATTAACATGTTTTCCATTTTACTATCTGCTAAGTTGATATTGGCCTCATTAATTGAAATGTTTCATGTGTATTATGATAAGAGGCTTCAAAGATTCAACCAAGCTAATTTTACAAAGTATGTCATACTGTTATTTGACCTTTTACTTCCAACAATAATATTCCTCCACAGTTGAAAACTGACCACCTGGATAACTGTAACCTCACAGGTCCCAGCAACCCACAGCTGATGTCATTGGTCAGTGAACAACTCAGTGAGATCATGTTTGCATACAAGGACCAAAAACCCAAGAGAGCAAAGCACACCACCAACAAACGGATCTCTTTCTCTCTCTCTCCCTCTTTCTTGCTCTATGCAGCGAGACAGTGTCGGTGGGTGCCGCGGGGTGCGGTTTAATTGAAAGGCAAAAAAGAACAGTGCTTGTTTAAACCAACCAGCAGGCCGCAGGGGCATGATGGGAAAACAAAGCGGGCCCCAGGGGCTGGTGACGTGACACCAAGCAGCAAGAAACACAGCCTCTGTTTTGTTACCATCATCCTAGCGACAACTATCAGGTCAGAGCGCACAACAGCACAACATTCAGCTATTTAGTTGGCATGGCCTTAGTTTTGGTTTATTTGCTCAAAGTAGATCATCAGGATAAATGTGCATCTTTTCAAATCAAATATATTTTTTTATACATTTGAGTCATTTAGCAGACACTCTTATCCAGAGCGACTTACATAAGCAATTAGGGTTTCACTTAGTCGTCTCTGGGATTCAAACCAGTAAACTTTCAGGTATTGGCCCAATGCTCTTAACCACTAGGCTACCTGCAGCCCAAATCAAAGTTGATTGGTTGCATACACAGTTTAGCAGTTGTTATAGAGGGTGTAGTGAAATCCTTATTTTACTAGCTCCTATCAATGCAGTAAAATGTCAAACAGGTACACAAATAAATGATAATAAAAAATTATTGAATAAATAAAGATCATCAAGAAATGTTGGAAAAAATCTATTTAATAATATATCCACACGATAAAGAGGCAGCATGCGATTTAGGCACAAATTGGTATTACTGAATTAAAATAACCTGAATTGCCTCAAATACACATGGTGACGATTCATACTGGATTTTGCTGGATTTTACAGAATGTCTGTGAGGATGTGTTACTGAATATGTTCTGGGTCTGAATATGTTCTGGGTCTCTCCTTCTAGGTCTCCTGATTGTCTCAGGTGTTTTTCTCCTGGTGATAAAGGGAGAAAAGGGAATACACGATTGGCTGAAGAAGATGGGTCTTATTCTATTGTTACATCACAAGGAATTGACTAGTATTGTTACTGTACTTTCCCCTCATTGCACAATTACGATAACCACTTCCATTGTGGTTCTGGACACTAACTGTCATAGTAGTGTATCGTGAACATGGATAGTGTACTGCTATTCTATTCAGGCTATTGAAAACACAGAGTTTGACATGGGCCCATATCTCAAGAGTAAAAATATATCACCTGTGAATTTACTGAGAGCAAATCAGAGGCCCACGGAAAGGATGCCCCATCCACACGCCACCCACAAGACGGCAGCTCATTTTGACAGCAATAAATAGTAATGTTACATTACAATCAAATGCCTCAGAGAGGTGGAGAAGCAACAGTAGAGAGGCATGTAGATTGAGAGGAACAGGAAGAGGGAAAGAGAGAATGAGAGGCAGAGATGGAGGGTAGACAGAGTGAAAGCGTGTTCATCTGTTTGGTTCCTGGTCTGGTGCCTCATGGGATCCCCCTACACTCTGTCAAGATTCTACACTTCCAAGTCACTATCCACCGGGTTACACACACACACACACACACACACACACACACACAACCACTCTGAATGTGTTTGAGAATGTCTTGTCCAGCTCCACCGTGAGCAGTCCCAGTATGTGGTGTCAGTGTGCGATAACATGAGCTGTCATTCCCTGTGAGGACAGAGCGGTCTGGTGTCTGGGCTGGCCATGTCCTACATTGTCCATCCACTCACACCTATTTTCAGGGACACTGCACAAATACAAGAGGACACTGCATTGCACTGCACATCTGTGCTAGCCAAGTTCTTGATCTTCTGAAAATGGTAGTATAAATATATTTTGTGTAAATCTTTAGATTTATTTTGTGTAAATCTAAATCTAGCTTCAGTATGAAGTATTCAATGCAATTCAGTGAGTGTCTTAAATGAATGGAGAAGAGTCGGAACTAAATAGAGTAGAACCTATACAGTATTTGCCTATGTTATGTTCAGTCATAGGGGAGTGTGGGGTAAGTTGAGCCAAAGGGGTAAGTTGAGCCACACTTGTTTCTTGGAAACCACATTTTTATGAAGAGGTCATCATTTCATGGAGTCTGTGAAGGAAGAAACCACATGGAAAAAGTGGTAAGCAAGTTAGTTAAAAAAAAAAAGTCAAATGAATTTATTGTGTTAGAGGTTTCATTTTGCTTGTATCTAAAATAAAATTGAGATTATTTTAATGTTGATGTTTTCAAAACTGTAATGTTTACATTCATTCTGATTATTTGCAGGGATACACAACATCCTGAACTATATGTAGATGATATCTTCGCCAGAAAGAATACTATACTTCCCTTGACGGAGTAATGCTGAATGTAAAACATGGCTCAACTTACCCCACTCCCATCTCAACTTACCCCACTCTCCCCTATGCGCCATATTGTCTTTTTACCTCTCTACCGTTCTACAGTATGCCAAATGTGTGCAAAGCTGTCATCAAGGCAAAGGGTGACTACTTTGAAGAATTTCAAATATAAAATATATTTTTATTTGTATAACACTTGTTTGGTTACTACATGATTCCATAAGTGTTATTTTATAGTTTTGATGTCTTCACAATTATTCTACAATGTAGAAAATAATAGAAATAAAGAAAACCCCTTGAATTAGTAGGTGTGTCAAAACTTTTGACTGGTACTGTATATATACACTACATGACCAAAATTTGGTGGACACCTGCTCGTTGAACATCTCATACCAAAATCATTGCCATTAGTATGGAGTTGATCCCCCATTTGGCTGCTATAACAGCCTCTAATCTTCTTGGAAGGCTTTCCACTAGATGTTGGAACATTGCTGCAGGGACTTGCTTCCACTCAGCCACAAAAGCTTTAGTGAGGTTGGGCACTGATGTTGGGCGATTAGGCCTGGCTCGCAGTCAGCATTCCAATTCATCCCAACGGTGTTCGATGGGGTTGAGGTTTGGGCTCTGTGCAGGCCAGTCATGTTCTTCCACACGGATCTCAACAAACCATTTCTCTATGGACCTCGTTTTGTGCACTGGGGCATTGTCATGCTGAAACAGGAAAGGGCCTTCACCAAACTGTTTCCACAAAGTTGGAAGCACAGAAGTGTCTAGAATGTCATTGTATGATGCAGCATTAAGATTTCCCTTCACTGGAACAAAGGGTCCTAGCCCGAACCATGATAAACAGCCCCAGGCTATTATTCCTCATCCACCAAACTTTACAGTTGGCACTATGCATTCGGGGCAGGTAGCGTTCTCCTCGCATCCGCCAAACCCATATTTGTCCATCAGACTGCCAGATGGTGAAACATGATTCATCACACCAGAGAACCCGTAACCACTGAGTCCAATGGCGACAAGCTTTACACCACTCCAGTCAACGCTTGGCATTGCGCATGGTGATCGTAGGCTTGTGTGCGGATGCTCGGCCATGGAAACCCATTTCATGAAGCTCCCGACTAACAGTTCTTGTGCTGACGTTGCTTCCAGAGGCAGTTTGGAACTCGGTAGAGAGTGCATCTTAGACTGTGAATGTGTCATATCTGTACACACACAAAGAAACAGACAATATAGAATAAGCATATGAACAAACATAACCCCCACAATCTTTAAGATCCTGAGCTGAGAAGAGTGTTAAAAACAGAGTATGACACTAGCTTGCAGGGCATCCTATGTCTCCTCATAGAACCAGTGAAAGATGAAACAAATGATATTGGAAAAACTCAGATTCCTCACTCACCTGTCATGCTCTTACAATCACACCAACTGCACTTTCTGTCAATACTGAAGGTGTTACGGTGTTCAGGGTATCACACAAGGATCCCATGTCTCCCCTATTAAGTGCATCTGACCACTCCAGGTGTGTATGTGTATTTCTGTGAGTGTGCGTGTCTTTGTGTGCATGTGTGTATGTGTGTGAGGGTGGGGGGTGGGGGGCTGACGATAGCTTATGCCAGGTCCCCTTTAGCGGGGTTAGCGTGGTTAGTACACACTATTGTGTGTACATAAATGTGCGTGTGTGTGTAAGGAAAAGATCGAGGCCATCTTTCATCTTCTACAGCGTCCAGGTACTCTACACGATATGATGATACAGGCCCAATTAAGGGATAGTGCTGTGTGAAAAATGTGATGACAGGGTGAATGGAAGACTAGACTCTGATCTGACATCTGAGAAAGAGTGAAAAGCGGGGAAGGAGGGAGAGAGAAAGAGAAAGAGAGGAAGGGTTGGTAAGGGAAATGAACATGGGGAGAGTGACAGAGGAGAAAGAGGGGGAGGGGAGGGAAAGGTTTAATGGGATTGAGAAGGAGAGAGAAAAAGTAGAGCAAGTGGAGAATAAGGATATATGATGAGTGAGACAGAGGGAAGGGAGAAAAGTGAGGAGAGAAACATTTTGTCAGGAGAAGAAGTGAGTCAGGCCGGTAACAGAGGAAGTGGGGGTTGGGAGACAGGTGAGGAGAGATATTGTTTGTCAGGAGAAGGAAAGAGACAGGCAGGTAACAGAGGAAGTGGGAATGAAAACTTTGAACCTTCATGTAGAACAAAACAACAAAATTAAGGCAAACATTGTGACAGAGAAGGAAAAAAGTAGAAGATGCATTCTGCTAGCAAACACAAACACAAACGGTGTAGAAGGCTACAAAGCTTGCCCTGGTTGTCAAGGTAGTGACTTCACTTCAGCTAGTGAGCATAGCTAGTATCTTTTCTATTTTAGATTTTACAGTTGTATCTAATTTGACATAATATGGTAACACATTGACAAGGTAAATGTAACATGTATGTAGTTTATTTATACTGTATGCAACCTGTATGTTTAATTCTCAGCTATGTCAGGGTCAATCAGGAACTGCTACAGCCATGTCAGCCTTTTTATTTTGATCAGCACCCATTCCACGTTGATCCCACAGAGGATCTAATCATGTCAAAGGTATATACACTAGGCCTACTGTAGAAATACTGTAAAAAACTCAGAAACAAGATATTCTTGAATATATTTTATTCAGTTCATTGAGAAAATACAGTGATTGAGAAAGTACAAAAATATTCCCTTTGATGTTTACTTTTTCTATAAATTCAGTCAATGTCAGATAAAGACAATGTGCGCTGCAGGTTCCCTTCAGATGTTATGTATTCTAAGGACAGGTTCATTCAAAATCCAATATACCAATACAGACTTTTACAATTCAGAATAAATAATGTTGTACTTTTACATCCCAGTGAGTAGACATATGGTAAACAGTTTTACAACTTACAGATTTATATCACAATGATACAAAAAACTGACTTGATTCAAAGGATGTTAGTGTATATTTGGTGGTTTCTGTGTATCTAGAACAGATGTATGCATGCGGATTATAAATAGTAGAGTTGTGTATCTGTCTTCTCAGCGTACTGTATCTTGAGGGTTGTGCATGTTGATGTTCAGGTGGTGATCGAAGTCCATGTCTCGAGCCCCATTAGAGACAACAATAAAGGGTCACGCAGATAGATGCTCCATCTGGAAGAGACAAGCACAGACTATTAGTTCAACAACATCATCTCTGTCCAAATGATGATGCTGTATATGTTCAACTATTGTGTCTTGGATGAACTTGGAACTTTGAACTTGGAGGGGCATTGCTGTCACACCCAAGGCTATGAATTGTCCTTTCCTTTTGTTCTCTAGCAGTCAGCTTGTCTGTATTATACAATACAGTTTATATTGTGTTTCAAACCGACTGTTACAATACAGTTTATATTGTGTTTCAAACCGACTGTTACAATTCAGTTTATATTGTGTTTCAAAATGATTGTTACAATACAGTTTATATTGTGTTTCAAACCGATTGATACAATACAGTTTATATTGTGTTTCAAACCGACTGTTACAATTCAGTTTATATTGTGTTTCAAAATGATTGTTACGATACAGTTTATATTGTGTTTCAAACCGACTGTTACAATACAGTTTATGTTGTGTTTCAAACCGACTGTTACAATACAGTTTATATTGTGTTTCAAACCGACTGTTACAATACAGTTTATATTGTGTTTCAAACCGACTGTTACAATACAGTTTATACTATGTTTCAAACCGACTGTTACAATTCAGTTTATATTGTGTTTCAAACCGACTGTTACAATACAGTTTATATTGTGTTCAAAACCGACTGTTACAATACAGTTTATATTGTGTTTCAAACCGACTGTTACAATACAGTTTATATTGTGTTCAAAACCGACTGTTACAATACAGTTTATATTGTGTTTCAAACCGACTGTTACAATACAGTTTATATTGTGTTTCAAACCGACTGTTACAATACAGTTTATATTGTGTTTCAAACCGACTGTTACAATACAGTTTATATTGTGTTTCAAACCGACTGTTACAATTCAGTTTATGTTGTTTCATCCGACTGTTACAATACAGTTTATATTGTGTTTCAAACCGACTGTTACAATACAGTTTATATTGTGTTTCAAACCGACTGTTACAATTGTCACGCCCTGGCCTTAGTATTATTTGTTTTATTTATTATTTTAGTTAGGTCAGGGTGTGACATGGGGTATGTGTGTATTTTGGGGTATTATATGGTAGAGGGGGTGTTTGGTGTAGTTTATGGGTTTGGTGTTGAGTGTATGTGTCTAGCTGTGTCTATGTTGGGTGTAGTTCTAGGAAAGTCTATGGTGGCCGGAATGGGTTCTCAATTAGAGACAGCTGATTTCGGTTGTCTCTAATTGGGAGCCATATTTAAGGCTGCCATAGGCTTTAGCTGTTTGTGGGTCATTGTTTGTGTATATGTATAGTTCGACGTAAGTAGTTTGTGTGTGCACTTACGTTTGAAGTTTTCACGATCGTTTGTTGTTTTCGTTAGTGTTGTATAAGTGTGTAGTGTTCATCTTCGTCGTTGCTATTAAAAAAGAAGATGTATTCAAATCATGTTGCGCCTTGGTCCTCTCGTTCATGTCAACGCGATCGTGACAGAATGACCCACCTATATACGACCAAGCAACATGACCAGCGGCAACAGGAGCAATACAAGGATTTATGGACATGGGAGGAAATTTTAGACCGGGAGGTACCAGGAGAATATAACCGCCCCAAAGCTGAGCTGGAGGCAGCGAAAGCAGAGAGGCGGCGATATGAGGAGCTAGCTCGGAGGCAGGAAAAGGAACATACAAAGGATCTGGGCTACACTACGTGGGAGGAGATCGACAGGTGGGCGATCAACCCAGGGAGAGTGCCGGAGCCTGCCTGGAATTCTCTGGCGCAGTGCGAGGAGGGATACCGGCGAATGGAGGCAGCACGACGAAGCGGTAGGAAGCCTGTGGGAAAACCCCAAAAATTTCTTTGGGGGGGGCTTAAAGGGAGAGTGGCGAAGTCAGGTAGGAAACCTGCGCCTACTCCCTGTAATTACCGTGGAGAGCGAGAGTACGGGCAGACACCGTGTTACGCAGTAGAGCGCACGGTGTCTCCTGTACGTGTGCATAGCCCGGTGCGGGTTATTCCATCTCCCAGCACTGGCAGGGCTAGATTGAGTATTGAGCCGGATGTCATGAAGCCGGTCCTACATATCTGGCCACCAGTGCGTCTCCTCGGGCCGGTTTACATGGCACCAGCCTTACGCATGGTGTCCCCGGTTCGCCTACATAGCCCGGTGCGGGTTATTCCACCTCCCCGCACTGGTCGGGCAACGGGGAGCATTCAACCAGGTAAGGTTTGTCAGGCTCAATGCTCAAGGGAGCCAATACGCCTGCACGGTCCGGTATTTCCGGCGCCACCTCCCCGCCCCAGTTCAGTTCCACCAGTGCCTACACCACGTAACAGGTTTCCAGTGTGTCTCCAGAGCCCTGTTCCTCCTCCACGCACTCGTCCTATGGTGCGTGTCTCCAGCCCGGTACCACCAATTCCGGCACCACGCACTAAGCCTCTTGTGCGTTTCCAGAGTCCTGTGCATCCTGTTGCTGCTCCCCGCATTAGCCCTGAGATGCGTGTCCCCAGTCCGGTACCACCAGTTCCGGCCCCACGCACTAGGCCTAATGTGCGTCCCCAGGGTCCAGTATGCCCTGTTCCTTCTCCCCGCACTAGCCTGAAAGTGCGTGCCTTTAGCCCGGTGCCACCAGTCCTGGCACCACGCACCAGGCCTACAGTGCGCCTCAGCCGGCAGGAGTCTGCCGTCTGCACAGCGATGCCTGAACTGCCCGTCTGCCAAGCGCTATCTGAGCCATCCGTCTCCCCAGCGCTATCTGAGCCATCCGTCTCCCCAGCGCCATCTGAGCCATCCGTCTCCCCAGCGCCATCTGAGCCATCCGTCTCCCCAGCGCCATCTGAGCCATCCGTCTCCCCAGCGCCATCTGAGCCATCCGTCTCCCCAGCGCCATCTGAGCCATCCGTCTCCCCAGCGCCATCTGAGCCATCCGTCTCCCCAGCGCCATCTGAGCCATCCGTCTCCCCAGCGCCATCTGAGCCATCCGTCTCCCCAGCGCCATCTGAGCCATCCGTCTGCAATGAGCCTGCAAAGCCGCCCGTCTGCCATGAGCCTGTTGAGCCGCCCGTCTGCCATGAGCCTACTGAGCCGTCCGCCAGACAGGAGCCGCTAGAGCCGCCAGCCAGACAGGAGCCGCTAGAGCCGCCAGCCAGACAGGAGCCGCTAGAGCCGCCAGCCAGACAGGAGCCGCTAGAGCCGCCAGCCAGACAGGATCTGCCAGAGCCGCCAACCAGACAGGATCTGCCAGAGCCGCCAACCAGACAGGATCTGCCAGAGCCGCCAATCAGACAGGATCTGCCAGATCAGTCAGCCAGCCATGAGCAGCCAGATCCGTCAGCCAGCCATGAGCAGCCAGATCCGTCAGCCAGCCATGAGCAGCCAGATCCGTCAGCTAGCCATGAGCAGCCAGATCCGTCAGCCAGCCATGAGCAGCCAGATCCGTCAGCCAGCCATGAGCAGCCAGATCCGTCAGCCAGCCATGAGCAGCCAGATCCGTCAGCTAGCCATGAGCAGCCAGATCCGTCAGCCAGCCATGAGCAGCCAGATCCGTCAGCCAGCCATGAGCAGCCAGGTCCGTCAGCCAGCCATGAGCAGCCAGGTCCGTCAGCCAGCCATGAGCAGCCAGATCCGTCAGCCAGCCTTGAGCAGCCAGATCCGTCAGCTAGCCATGAGCAGCCAGATCCGTCAGCTAGCCATGAGCAGCCAGATCCGTCAGCTAGCCATGAGCAGCCAGATCCGTCAGCCAGCCATGAGCAGCCAGATCCGTCAGCCAGCCATGAGCAGCCAGATCCGTCAGCCAGCCATGAGCAGCCAGATCCGTCAGCCAGCCATGAGCAGCCAGATCCGTCAGCCAGCCATGAGCAGCCAGGTCCGTCAGCCAGCCATGAGCCGTCCAGCCAGGATCTGCCCCTTATCCCGGTGCTGCCCCTTATCCCGGTGCTGCCCCTTATCCCGGTGCTGCCCCTTATCCCGGTGCTGCCCTTTATCCCGGTGCTGCCCCTTATGACTATGGTGGGGTGGGGACCACGACCAGTGCCGGAGCCGCCGCCGTGGAAGGAAGCCCACCCAGACCCTCCCCTAGACTATGTGTTGGTGCGTCCGGAGTTCGCGCCTTAAGGGGGGGGTTATGTCACGCCCTGGCCTTAGTATTATTTGTTTTATTTATTATTTTAGTTAGGTCAGGGTGTGACATGGGGTATGTGTGTATTTTGGGGTATTATATGGTAGAGGGGGTGTTTGGTGTAGTTTATGGTTTGGTGTTGAGTGTATGTGTCTAGCTGTGTCTATGTTGGGTGTAGTTCTAGGAAAGTCTATGGTGGCCGGAATGGGTTCTCAATTAGAGACAGCTGATTTCGGTTGTCTCTAATTGGGAGCCATATTTAAGGCTGCCATAGGCTTTAGCTGTTTGTGGGTCATTGTTTGTGTATATGTATAGTTCGACGTAAGTAGTTTGTGTGTGCACTTACGTTTGAAGTTTTCACGATCGTTTGTTGTTTTCGTTAGTGTTGTATAAGTGTGTAGTGTTCATCTTCGTCGTTGCTATTAAAAAAGAAGATGTATTCAAATCATGTTGCGCCTTGGTCCTCTCGTTCATGTCAACGCGATCGTGACAACAATACAGTTTATATTGTGTTCAAAACCGACTGTTACAATACAGTTTATATTGTGTTTCAAACCGATTGTTACAATACAGTTTATGTTGTTTCATCCGACTGTTACAATACAGTTTATATTGTGTTTAAAACCGACTGTTACAATACAGTTTATATTGTGTTTCAAACCGACTGTTACAATACAGTTTATATTGTGTTTCAAACCGACTGTTACAATACAGTTTATATTGTGTTTCAAACCGACTGTTACAATTCAGTTTATATTGTGTTTCAAACCGACTGTTACAATACAGTTTATATTGTGTTTCAAACCGACTGTTACAATTTAGTTTATATTGTGTTTCAAACCGACTGTTACAATACAGTTTATATTGTGTTTCAAACCGACTGTTACAATACAGTTTATGTTGTTTCATCCGACTGTTACAATACAGTTTATATTGTGTTTAAAACCGACTGTTACAATACAGTTTATATTGTGTTTCAAACCGACTGTTACAATACAGTTTACGTTGTGTTTAAAACCGACTGTTCAACCAAATATAATTTTCATGAACAGCACAACAAACACATAAAGCTACTGTCAAAGACATGGTACTTTTCTATACATTATGCATACATTTCACTACATACAAACTCCAGGCTTGCAGATGAAAAGAGGGCTCTGAGTTCTAAGTTCCCAATGTACTCGAGAGCAACAAAGGGCCACAACAATGCCCCCTGACATGAGTCCTCGTCATATCACACTGAGCTTTCCACGCATTGTTCCCCTCACCTTCTCACATGTATTGTCTTACATGTTATCCTTAGAAGCCTATAAGACGGCCAGGTTTTGTGCTCTGGACACTAGGCTTGGGAGAGTCTATGTGTTACAGCCGCTTATTATTCTCTCAAAGGGTAATGATGAGGCGATGGAGCTGGATAACGCCTTATTTGATCCCCCTTACACCCAGCCCAACCTGGGTTCAGATCGCTCGTACAACCCCCCAACATCACCACACTCTTACCCGACAATCCCTTTCTCCAACAAGGTATTATGCTATCACGTTTCCTGAAACTATAGAGGCTGCTGACAAGCATCGGAGACTCTGTTAGCTTTTGTGGGGCCATAGATGAAAGTATGTACCATGTTGCTATAGCAGCTGAGGCTAATGGAGGTTCAACAGAGATACAACTGAATATTGTGTTTTCTATATATATATATTTTTTTATTTAACCTTTATTTAACTAGGAAAGTCAGTTAACTACATTTTGCAGTAGCTTGGTGGTAGTTGAAGTAAATTCAAATCTTGGTAGTGTTTTCAGTAGTTAAGTCATTACTGAAGACTCATCTCTTCAGTAGTCTGGCCCAGGGGTGTGAAGGTGTCTCTGCCTAGCCAGCTCCCCTCTCTCCACTGGGATTCTCTGTCTCTGACCCTATTACCGGGGCTGAGTTGAGAGAGAGGTTGTTGTTTCCCCCCATATGTGTCAATGGCTTGCCCCCGCATCATGTATTGCCAGGCCTTTTTTTGCTATACTTGACTTGAGTGGGTTGACACGTTATCTTCCTGTCCGGTCTTGCGCCCCCTCAGGATCGTGTGGTGGAGAAGATCTTCGTTGTCTCAGGGTAGTAAGTTGGTGGTCTGTTGATATCCCTCTGGTGGTGTGGGGGCTGTGCTTTGACAAAGTGGGTGGGGCCTGGTTGGCCCTGTCCAGGCGTATTGTCCCCCGACCCCCCCCCCCCCCCATCACAGTCCCCAGTGTCTATGCTATATATGTACCGGGGGCTAAGGCTGCATTTCTCTTGTCTTATCCTAATTATCCCATCTCTCTCTCTCGCTCTCTCTCCAGATAGTCGGCCGGCCAGATTGGACCAGTCAGACAGCATACAAGAGATAGTACCAGTCGGCTGGATGGCCAGATAGTTGGCTGACCAGACAGGAGTAGTCTGCCAGCTGGCGAGATAGTACCAGTCGGCTGGATGGCCAGATAGTTGGCTGACCAGACAGGAGTAGTCTGCCAGCTGGCGAGATAGGACCAGTCGGACAGATAGGATAAGTAGGCAGGCCAGATAAGACCAGTCGGACAGATAGGACAAGTATTTTAGTTGGCCAGTCCTATCTTTCCAGTTCGGACCAGTAGGCCAGATAGGACCAGTTGGCCAGCCGGCCCTCCAGATGAGACCAGTCGGCCAGCCCTCCAGATAGGACCAATTAGCCGGCCGGCCAGTTAGGAATGGTCAGTTAGGACCACTCGGCCAGATAGGACCAGTTGGCCTGCCATATGCCATATGCCAGAAAGCATAAGTCACCTGGCCGGCCAGATAGGATAGGACAAGTCGGTCGGCTGGCCAGTTTGGACAAGGTAGCCAGTTGGCCAAATAAGAGCAGTCTGCCGGCCAGATAGAACAAGTTGGCCAGTTACGACCAGTCACCCAACTGCTCTTTATTTGGCTGGTCAGCCGACTTCCCCTTTCTGGCCAGCCAACTGGCCCTATCTGGCCAACTGGTACTAACTGGCCAGATGGGACCAGCTGCCCTCCAAATAAGACCAGTAGGTCGGCCAGATAGGACCATTCAGCCGACCAGCCAGTTAGGACAAGTCGGCCAATCGGACAGACAGGACAAGTAGGCAGGCCGGCCAGATAGAACAAGTTGGCTGGTCGGACAAATAAGAGCAGTCGGCCGACCATCCAGATAGGACCAGTCGGCCAGCAGGATAGGACCAGTTGGCCAAATAAAAGTGGTCGGCCGGCCATATAAGACCAGTGAGCCAGCCAGATAAAACAAGTCAGTCATTTACATGTCACTGAAATTGAGTGTATTCACACCCCTGAATTAGAATCCCTTTGGCAACGATTACAGATGTGAGTCTTCCTGAGTAACTCTCGAAGAGCTTTGCAAACCTGGACAGTACAATATTTACACATTATTATTTTAAAAATTCTTCAAGCTCTGTCAAGTTGGGTGTTGATCATTGCAAGACAGCCATTTTCAAGACTTGCCATAGATCTTGAAGCCAATTTAAGTCAAAACTGTAACTAGGCCACTCAATTCATGTCGTCTTGGTAAGAAATTCCAGTGTATATTTGGCCTTGTGTTTTAGGTTATTGTCCTGCTGAATGGTGAATTTGTCTCCCAGTGTCTGTTGGAAAGCAGACTGAACCAGGTTTGCATCTAGGACTTTGCCTGTGCTTAGCTCTATTCCATTTATTTGCATCCTTTCTTTTCATCCATTAAACTCTGAAACTCTTTTAACGTCACCATTGGCCTCACGGTGACATCCTTCCTCTCCGCCAACTGAGTAGAAAGGATGCCTGTATCTTTGTAGTGACTGGGTGTATCCAAAGTGTAATTAATAACTTCACCATGCTCAAAGCTATCAATGTCTGTTTAAAAATACATATGTTTTTACTCATCTACCAATAGGTCCCCTTCTTTGCGAGGCTTTGGAAAACATCCCTAGTCTTTGTGGTTGAATATGTGTTTGATAATTCACTGCTCAACTGAGAGACCTTGCAAAAAATTGTATGTGTGGGGTACAAAGCTGAGGTAGTCATTCAAAAATCATGTTAAACACTATTATTGCACACAGAGTGAGTCTATGCAACTACTGGAACTACACAAAAACTAAAATATATATGGTGAGGTAGGTACATCTCTCCATGCCTCCAACAACAAAACCCAAAACAATAGAAGAACAGAGTTGAGATCAAAGGGCACACCTCCTTGCTTGCACATAGCACCTCAAGGGCACTCCATGCCTGCTCTCCCTCCCTCCCTCCTGGTCTTCCTCCCTCCCTCCCTGCCTCCCTCCCTTCCTCCCACCCTCCCTCCCTCCCGGCCTCTCTCTCTCCCTCGCTCCCTCCCTCCTTGTCTCCCTCTCTGCCTCTCTCCCTCCCTCCATCCCCCCCTGCCTGGCTGTTTGTGGCAGCTGATCTGAGTTGCCTCCCTACATCCTCCTCCTCTATCATTATTCCAAAGGTGCTTCAACAATAGAAAGGACTCCTCATGACACACGCACGCACGCACGCACGCACGCACGCACGCACGCACGCACGCACGCACACACACACACACACACACACACACACACACACACACACACACACACACACACACACACACACACACACACAGTATTGTACAGCTAACATTGTGGGGACATACAATTCAGTCCCATTCAAAATCCTATTTTCCCTAACCCCTAACCCTAAACCTAACCCTAGCTCCTAACCCTAACCCTACAGCTAACCCTAGCTCCTAACCTTTATATTTCACTTAATTCTAACCCTAACACTAATTCTAACCTTAACCCTAAACCCCCAGAAATGGCATTTGACCTTGTGGGGACTAACAAAATGTCCCCAGCTGTTCAACTTTTTGTTCGTTTACTATTCTTGTAGGGACTGGTCCCCACAAGAATAGTTAAACACGTCCACACACACGTCCACACACACACACACACGCACGCACGCACGCACGCACACGCACGCGCACGCACACGCACACGCACACGCACACACACACACACACACACACACACACACACACACACACACACAGCTTTGTTTATTTTCCTGGAATGTATCCATTTAAGCAGAACCTTTGCCCTCCAGAAGGATTTAAAAGCAAGGACCAGTAGATTACACAATCTTTTGGCCAGATTTTGCAGTGTAAACCCGTACAGAAATGTCAGTAGAACATGATACAACAATTCAATAAGAAATGAATGGCTGCTGGTCAAGCGGCTTTCCTTTACTCAAACCACTCAATCCTACAGTAACAGAATTTGAATACCATGCCGACAGAAATAGAAGACTACATTGCTTTCCAGAACAATGGCATTTCTGGGGAAAAATCGGAAAATCTCAACATCTTGGATATTTCCCCTGCTCCACAAAAAAACCCAAATAAGATTCTATGTTAAAGCTAGGATACTCTCTGGAGACTGACACTGGCAGAAAGTGGGTCTCCAGTTGCCCCAAGTCAGACTCTGGTGTAGACGAGTCCTCACCACCACCTACTCCCACAGGACTGCACTGTTCTCTATGGGAAAGTATCAACCACTGCTAGAGCAGAGAATGATGATGAACCACAGAGAAGGGAACCGTATGAAGCCATACCGATAATGACAGACAGAGGACATACACAGTCAGGAACATGAACCACATGCACCACACGGACACTCATACACACACACACCACCTAGGGAGACACACCACCTAGGGCTATGAAAACCTTAAGGAGACATATACTTCTGCACCTGTCAGGTTGGATGGAAACAGACATTATCAAAAGGCACAACGAAAGGTTTTCCACCAGAGGAGGCTCTATGATTTTTATGCTTGAAACATTGCATTGCGTGCATGTGCATTACCTCCTTCAGTGTCTACGAGTCAGAGCAGTAAATAATGTATAGCCTCCTTCACTGTGAAAAAGTATTTTACCTCAGGGACCATCCAAGGTTTACCTGTATAAATGGCCTTTCAGTGTCTTCAGAGAAATGGATAGCACCACAGAATGTGGGTTAGACCATTTCACTTGCACAGCGTTTCTCTTTGTCTCATTCAATCAACGTTTGACAGATGCAATGTCACTCATAATATCTTAGGGACATCTGGGGCCAACCAATTTTTCAGACTATGAATTGGTTGAGGTAACGATTCTTTGATCCATGATGAGAGGTTCTTGAGATATTGCCCAGCTAACGAGAACACAAAAACACCCCAATGGGAAATGACAGATCTCTCGTTCACCTCTGCGATCTGTGGGCCAACGTTAACACATGGACACGTCAGCCGTTATCCTGGTTCTCTCTGTCTGGCTCCTGATGACTCCTCTCTCACCTGAAACAGAATAACACAATGGGACGTTAGAAGTGTTTCTCACTGAGGATACAGGGGATGTATGTTTCATGAGCACACCAAAGTGACACAGACTTGACTTCCCTTGATGTGACTTTGGGATTTTTGACCTATTTTTCTGGTATTGTTTGTGCCTCTTGTAGAAGCATTTGACAGTAGAGTCATGACTTAAATCTGACTATTGTGGCATCACGACATAACTGTACCTCCCCTCCCCCTCTTCCCCACCAGTTAGAGGTACATCTAAAGAGTTTCAGAAAGTCTGAATTATTTACTTGGCTTTCTGTTCACCCCTTTAACCCCTCAGCAAATGCACAGGGTGCTTGGTTTAAAATATCCCCCCTTAGGATCTGAGAATGTATGTGTGTATGTGTGTGTGCAAGATTGTATTTGTGGCATAACACACTCACGTGCAAACACACACACTCACTAGCACGAGTGAACTCATCAGAGCATCATTATGAGGGTGAACTCAGAGCATCATTATCTGTGTGAGAAGCCATGCAGTCCCAGATGGGATTCTGTGTCTGTCTGTCTGTGTGTCTGTGTGTCTGTGTGTCTGTGTGTCTGTCTGTCTGTCTGTCTCTGTCTGTCTGTCTGTCTGTCTGTCTGTGTGTCTGTCTGTCTGTCTGTCTGTCTGTCTCTGTCTGTCTGTCTGTCTGTCTGTCTGTCTGTCTGTCTGTCTGTCTGTCTGTGTGTGCGTGCCTGCGTGCGTGGAGAGAAAAATACATACAGTGCATTCGGAAAGTATGACTTTTTCCATATTTGTTACTTTTCAGACTCATTCTAAAATGGATTAAATAAAACATTTTCCTCATCAATCTACACACAACACCCCATAATGACAAAGTGAAAACAGGTTTTTAGAAATTGTTGTGAATTTATTAAATATAAAAACAGAAATACCTTTATATGAGTATTCAGACCTTTTGCTATGAGACTCGACATTGAGCTCAGGTGCATCCTGTTTACATTGATCATCCTTGGGATGGATCTACAACTTGATTGGAGTTCACCTGTGGTAAATTCAATTGATTGGACATGATTTGGAAAGGCACACACCTGTCTATATAAGGTCCCACAGTTAACAGTGCATGTCAGAGAAGAAACCAAGCCAAGATGTCAAGGAATTGTCTGTAGAGCTCAGAGACAGGATTGTGTCGAGGCACAGTCCTGGGAAAGGTACCAGAAATGTTTTGCAGCATTAAAGATCCCCAAGAACACAGTGGCCTCCATCATTCTTAAATGGAAGACGTTTGGAACCACCAAGACTCTTCCTAGAGCTGGCCGCATTGCCAAACTGAGCAATCGGTGGAGAAGGGAGGTGACCAAGTACCCGATGGTCATTCTGACAGAGTTCCAGAGTTCCTCTGTGGATATGGGAGAAGCTTCTAGAAGGACAACCATCTCTGCAGCACTCCACAAATCAGCCCTTTATGGTAGTGGCCAGACGGAAGCCACTCCTCAGCGGAAGGGACTGGGAGACTAGTCAGGATCGAGGGAAATATGAACGGAGCAAAGTACAGAGAGATCCTTGATGAAAACCTGCTCCAGAGTGCTCGGGACCTCATATTGGGGTGAGGGTTCACCTTCCAACTGGACAACGACCCTAAGCACAACGCCAAGACATCGCAGGAGTGGCTTTGGGACAAGTCTCTGAATGTCCTTGTGTGGCCCAGCCAGAGCCCGGACTTGAACCCGATCGAACATCTCTGGAGAGACCTGAAAATAGCTGTGAAGCAACACTCCCCATCCAACCTGACAGAGCTTGAGAGGATCTGCAGAGAAGAATGGGAGAAACTCCCCAAATACAGGTGTGCCAAACATGTAGTGTCATAACCAAGAAGACTCAAAGCTGCCAAAGGTGCTTCAACAAAGTACTGAGTAAAGGGTCTGAATACTTTTTTTTGCCAACGTTTCTAAAAACCTGTTTTTACTTTGTCATTATGCTGGGCAATTGTGCACCGCCCTATGGGACTCCCAATCACGGACGGTTGTGATACAGCCTGGAATCAAACCAGGGTGTGTTATGACGCCTCAAGCACTGAGATGCAGTGTCTTAGACCGCTGCACCACTCGGGAGCCCAAGTAAATTATGTTGTTTGTGCAGTCACAAAGCTTTGCTGAGAAAGCCATTATCAGCAACCATAAAACCCCTAAACACAAATTAACACATATAGTACATGTACCCCTCATCCCATACTCACCCCCCCCCCCCACACACACACACACTCACACACACACACACACACACACACACACACACACACACACACACACACACACACACACACACACACACACACACACACACACACACACACACACACACACACACACAAATGCGCACACTCACACACCACCATAAGACGCATTCATCTCAAAATAGGAGCTAAACATAGATGGTGTTGTAGCAACATTCTGGGTGAGTTGAGAATAAATTGGACCAAACATGTTGAGCTGATGATTCAAAGAGCATTGTGGCAGATGAAAGGTGAGTGTAAATGATATCTGTCTGTCTGCAGCTAACTGGCTTCAGTCTGTGTTAGTGAATATTAATGTCACAGAGATATGTGGTTCTTAATGGATCTTCATGCTTCCCCCCTCTCCCTCCGCTTTCCCCCTCTGCCCTTGACCATGTCGCCGTGGTATCTCCCTGGCATGCTGAAGGGTTGTCATGGATACCACCAGACACATCCGCCATGAGCGGAGTGATGCTGAGCGCTTCAGTGGGGCCGGCGCCAAGATTGTCCCCCTTCCATAACCCTACCCCCCCTCCGCCAACACCCACCCTCTCCCTTTCCCCCTTCACCTACCACATACCCCCCCCCCCCCCCATCTATACGGCTCTTACTCCCCTTTTTGGCTGGCTAGGCCTGAGACTAAACAGCAGCTATCCCAACCCCATACCAGGGTCCTGTCTGCCTTTCAGAGGAGTGATAATGAATTCATGGCAGAGTAGGAGGTACAGGAGACACAGACACAAGGCTGAACCAGGAGTAACACAATACAACAACACACCAACAAACCTGAACAGATTTATCTCTGGGGATATAGCCTTGAATGAGCTAAATGAGACAATAAAATGTACTCTGCTTGTGTGTATTTATGTGTGTGTGGTTGCCTGAAGCCCATGATTTAGCTTGTGGTTCATCCCGAAGTGATACTTTTTATAAGCCACTATTAATTAACAGTGCACTTGCTTTAATGCTTTAATGTATTTGAACCATCTAATCCCTCTTTGCTTAACAACACTTGTTCCCTACGAGCTGAGCACTTTTCTATTGAGGGGAACAGAGGTGTGTTAATTCTTGTTCACACTCAAGTCTTTAGTACAGCTGCTGAAATACACTCATGGTCCTGGATGCTAGTAATGTACATCATCATAGATGCATACAGTATTACAACACAGAAAATATTCTGCATTACATCCTGACTTGCAAAGAGAAGAAGTGGTGGTTAATATTTTATGATACATTCCCTCCTCCTCTCTTTAGCCCTCCCTTTAATATGTTTTACAATATGGCAGCGCTCTCTTCTTGCACGTACGCTCAGGAAAAAATAATCCTCTGTTATTGGAAGGCTAATTTGAAGTGTCAATTATTCTTATGCAAATGCACGTACAGTTTCTCACGTCTGAAAAGGTTGGGTGCACAGATGGGTGCACACACAACTCTCACAGTGCCTCCCCCTCTGTAGCTCCAGGAGAATACAGCTGCCAGACAAAGAAAGCTTGCATAATGGCACTGTGATATTTGCATGCTTATTGTCCATGCTGAGCACCAAAAAAATTGCAAATGGGCAATACAATACTGGAGCACTAAGCATGGCCTCGATGGGCCATTCTACGTCAAAACAGTAAAGATTTTGTAGGGTATGCAATACAATTTTTTTTTTTACATATGTTTTTTTGTTATTTCACCTTTATTTAACTAGGTAGGCTAGTTGAGAACAAGTTCTCATTTACAACTGAGACCTGGCCAAGATAAAGTAAAGCAGTGTGACAAAAACAGCAACACAGAGTTACACATGGAGTAAACAAACATACAGTCAATAACACAATAGAAAAATCTATATACAGTGTGTGTAAATGTAGTAAGATTAGGGAGGTAAGGCAATAAATAGACCATAATGGCGAAATAATTACAATTTAGCATTAACACTGGAGTGATAGATGTGCAGATGATGATGTGCAAGTAGAGATACTGGGATGCCAAAGAGCAAAAACAAATAAAAATAACAATATGGGGATTGTTTACTTACCTATTGTTCACCTAACACCTTTTTTGCACTATTGGTTAGTGCCTGTAAGTAAGCATTTCACTGTAAGGTCTACACCTGCTGCATTCAGCACACGTGACAAATAAACTTTGATTTGATTTGATTATCACTACTTGCACATTCATCTTCTGCACATCAATCACTCCAGTGTTTAATTGGTATATTGTAATTACTTCGCCACCATCGCCTATTTATTGCCTTACCTCCCTTTTCTTACCTCATTTGCATACACTGTATATAGATTTTCTTCAACTGTATTATTGACTGTATGTTTTGTTTATTCCATGTGTAACTCTGTGTTGTTGTATGTGTCGAACTGCTTTACTTTATCTTGACCAGGTCGTAGTTGTAAATGAGAACTTGTTCTCAACTAGCCTACCTGGTTAAATAAAGGTGAAATAAAATAAAGAATAAAGAAAAAAAGATAGGGACAGAGAGCGATATAGAGAGACATGAAGAGAGACAAATAGGGACAGAGAGAGACAGAGACATAGAGAGAGACAGATAAGGACATAGAGAGAGAAAGATAGGGACAGAGAGAGACATAGAGAGAGACAGATAAGGACATAGAGAGAGAAAGATAGTGACAGAGAGAGACATAGAGAGAGACAGATAGGGACAGAGAGAGACAGAGAGAGACAGATAAGGACATAGAGAGAGAAAGATAGGGACAGAGAGAGACATAGAGAGAGACAGATAGGGACAGAGAGAAACAATGAGAGACAGATAGGAACAGAGACAGACAGAGAGAGACATAGAGAGAGAGAGATAGGGACAGAAAGAGACATAGAGAGAGACAGACAGGGACAGAGAGAGACATAGAGAGAGACACATAAAGACAGAGAGAGAGTGAGATTGTGTGAGACAGGCAGACCGACAGACCAGACAGACAGACAGACAGACAGACAGACAGACAGAGATCCGGCAGGGGAGAGTGAGACAGGTGGGGATAGAGTCCTGTTCCCTGACCCTCTCAGCTGATGTGACAGTTTAAAAAAAGCCTTTTCAGGCCCGAAACCGAATCAAACAACCTGCTGCAGAGTCTGGTTACACGACAACAATGGCCTCCATTCACCTTCTGTCTCAACACAGCAGCTTTTTCCACAAGTTCCTTTTTCTGTATTATTTGCTCAAAGGGTGGAGAGAGTGGGGTGGGGTGGGGTGGGGGCCTGTGTGGAGACATTTTAGACGATAATGGTGTTTCACAGATTATATGGTATCAGTGAGACGTGTTTGTTTTGAGCTGTCTGCCTCTCCAGCCAGTGAAATATGGCTAGAGCCTCACTCTCACCCTGGACCCTCAGAAAACACTAGAGAAACTTAGTTAAAGCCCTCAGATAGCTGAAGATGCCAATATGATGAACTTTTGAAGAGGGGACAGATGAATTAATGTCTACACAAAGTATTCAATATTCTCACATTTGTGAAAATTGGATGAGTATGCTTAGCTGAGTGTGCTTTTCAGTGTATGCATGGTTACTAAAACTCTCTTATGGTGCACTCTTATTAAAAAGGCTTCCAAAATGGTTCTTTGGCTGTCCCCATAGGAAAACTATTTTTAGTTCCAGGTAAAACACTTTTTTGTTCCAGTTAGAACCCTTTTGGTTTCCATGCAGAACTGTCTGTGGAAATGGATTTACATGGAACCCAAAAGGGTTCTACCTGGAACCAAAATGGTTCTACCTGGAACCAAAAAGGGTTCTTCAAAGGGATCAGCTATGGCGACAGCTGAAGAACCCATTTAGGTTCTAGATAGCACCTTTTTTTCTAAGTGTATGTGATATTGGGTATCAATTTTGATAGGGTTCTGATTGGTTTGTTATTGGGCATACTATACTTGTCTTCACATTGACATGCTCAGTGTGCCCTGGCATTCAACATGTTAGCCAACTACACCAGGCCCTATAAGCCTCTCTGTCCACAACAGAACATCGGATTAAAAACTGCCCGACAAAAGACAACAAACACCTAACCCTCAGAAGCACTTGGCAAATTAAATAATTATACACTGTAAGGTATTAGAGAAGGTTGTCAGGGAAGTTAGAGAAACCTGGTCTGACCTTTTAGGTGGATCTAAAATCATGAAAAACTTTGAGAAGGCACTTGATGATGTAAAGACAAGGGGAAAACAAAATGTCCACTCATATCCCATCGCAAACAGTTGTTCAACAACACAGACGATAACAGAGAGACGCTTTTTCTCTCTCTTTCTTCTTCTCCCCATTCTCTCTATTCCCAAAATGTGTCATAGACGTCAAAACGGTAAGGGGAGTCCTTTTGAGCGGGCAGGCAGCCTGCTGGACCACAGAGCGAATAAACATCCATGTCAGGAGAAAGCGATCCGGGCCCTCTCACACTGAGCCCATGCTCTCCTGGGAAAAACACTGCTCATACAATGGATAGAGAAGGCCTTTTGTTGAGTCCCTGAGAGCTGTGGGGCTAGCTCCGGATCTCTCTCTCTCTCACACACACACACACACACACACACACACACACACACACACACACACACACACACACACACACACACACACACACACACACACACACACACACACACACACACACACACATATATAAGAACACCACACACATACGCGCTAGCACGCGCACACAGGCATTTTACATCTGCCCAAACTCGGGGTGACTGAGTAAAGTTACTTCCTCCTTCACAGTGGCTAAAGGTAGTGATGTAGTGAGGAGAGGTAGTGAGGTAGTGAGGAGAGGGATTTTTGAAATAGTGAGAAATGGACAAATAGATTAGATTTCTAAAACAGTCGTGACTGTATGAGTTACCCACCAGGATTCTGACAACAATTCCTAAAGCAGGAAGAGCTAGGATGTGTGTGTGTGTGTGTGTGTGTGTGTGTGTGTGTGTGTGTGTGTGTGTGTGTGTGTGTGTGTGTGTGTGTGTGTGTGTGTGTGTGTGTGTGTGTGTGTGTGTGTGTGTGTGTGTGGCAGTGGAGGCCGCTGAGGGGACGATGGCTCATAATAATGGCTGGAATGGGATGAATGGAATTATATAAAATACATGGTTTTCATGTGTTTGATGACATTCCATTTACTCCATTCCAGCCATTGTTATTAGCCGTCCTCCCCTCAGCAGCCTCCAAGCGGGCTGTCATGTGACTTTTACTGAGGAGTGGCTTCCGTTTGGCCAGTCTACCATGAAGTCCTGATTGGTGGAGTGCTGCTGATTGTTTGTCCATCTGAAAGGTTCTCCCATCTCCACAGAGGAACTCTAGACCTCTGTCAGAGTGACCATCGGGTTCTTGGTCACCTCCCTGACCAAGGCCCTTCTTCCCCGATTGCACAGTTTGGCCATGCAGCCAGCTCTAGGAAGAGCTTCCATTAAAGAATGATGGAGGCCATTGTGTTCTCGGGGACCTTCAATGCTGTAGAATTGTTTTGGTACCCTTCCCCAGGTCTGTGCCTGGACATAATCTTGTCTCTCTACGGACAATTATTTCGACCTCAAGGCTTGGTTTTTGCTCTGACTTGCACTGTCAACTGTGGGACCTTTCATAGACAGGTAAATGCCTTTCCAAATAATTTCCAATGAATTGATTATACCACAGGTAGACTCCAATCAAGTTGTAGAAACATCTCAAGGATGATCAATGGAAACAGGATGTACCTGAGCTCAATTTCAAGTCATAGCAAAGGGTCTGAATACAGAAGGTAAAGAAAGTATTAAAAAATATATATGTAATTCAATCAATTTTAGAATACGGGTGTAATGTAACAAATGTGGAAAAAGTCAATGGGTGCATATGTAGGGTCTTATAGGGGCCATGCCAAATTTCTTTAGCCGCCTGAGGTGCCGGTGTGGTGAGACCATTTCAAGTCCTCAGTAATGTGCATGCCAAGGAACTTGAAGGTTTTGACCCTATCCACTGCGGCCCTGACGATGTCGACAGGGGAGTGCTCTCTCTGCTGTCTCCTGTAGTCCACGATCAGCTCCTAGTTTTTCTTTTTACTTTGAGGGAGAGGTTATATCCCTGGCACCACTCCTCCAGGGCTTTAACCTCCTCCCTGTAGGCTTGTTGTTGTTGTTCATCGGGCTTACCACTGTCGTGTCATCAGCAAACTTGATGATTGAGTTGTAGTCATGCATAGCCACACAGTCGTGGGTGAACACGGAGTACAGGGGGGCTGAGCACACACCTCTGGGGGGCCCCTGTTCGGGATCAGCGTGGCAGAGGTGTTGTTGCCTACCATCACCACCTGGAGTCGGGCTGTCAGGAAGTCAAGGGTTGCACATGGAGGAGTTCAGACCCAGTGCCCTGAGCTTAGTGACAAGCTTGGAGGGCACTATGGTGCTGAAAGCATAGTTGTAGTCGATTAACAGCATTCTCACATTGGTATTCCTCTTGTCCAGTTGGGATAGGGCAGTGTACAGTGCAACGGCGATTGCGTCATCCATCGATCTGTTGTGGGTCTAGGGTATCGGGCAAGGTGGAGGTGATATGGTTCTTGACTAGCCTCTCGAAGCACTTCACAATGACAGAGGTGAGTGCTATGGGGCGACAGTCATTTAGTTCAGTTACCTATCTTGCTTGGATATAGGGACAATGTTGGACATCTTGCAGCAGGTGGGAACAACAGACTGGAATATAGGGACAGGCTGAATATGTCCGTAAAACACTCAAGCCAGCTGGTCTGTACACTCACTGAGGATGTGGCTTGGTATGCCGTCCAGGCCAGCAGCCTTGAAAGGGTTAACACGCTTGAAAGTCCTACTAACGTTGGCTACAACACGGCACAATATGGGGAATATACTGACAATACAGGAACAAGAAAAAAACTGCGACCCTTTTTTCCCTCCCAAGAATCTATTTGAATAAATTTACATCCCATCGGCTGCCTCACTCCAGGCCGGCCGCCCGCCGCTCATGTAGACTCTATGGGAATCCTCCTCCTAAATGAGCTCACACTACTCTATTCTATTCTTCCCCACTCAGAAACTCCGCTTTCTCCGGGACACCCCCTTTTCCAGTCCCCCAAGTTCCCACAGACCCCTTTCTTCCCGCACTCCCTCCCCCAGCTCTCCACCCTCTCTCCCCTCGCTTCAACTCCAATTTGGGCACAATGAAGTTGTTCTGGCTGACAGTTTGGCCAAGAAAATAGGTGCTGTTTGGGCCGGCTGTGTGGCTCTGAAGTGGGTCCATTCTCCCCCATCGCCAGCTCAGTTACCGAAGGCCTGGCTGCCGGGACACAGATGCCCTCCGTCCCCACACTCCCACCCTTACTCAAACAATTAGCCTCAAACTACAAGGAGGCAAAGAGAGAGTCTCCCTTCCAAACAACCAGATCTTCCCACAAACACACCCTATAGTCCACCTCACATCCAGCCAGGTCACCAGTGATACAAGTCAGTTTAAGATATCCATCCATGTCTGAGGATGTTTGGAGATGTAGTGGAAACCGCCCCCTAGGGGAAACAGTGAGCGCTGTTACCTCCAAGTAGGTTTCCATTTTGCTAAGGTGTTGGGGATGTCAGATGGGCGCAAGCATCTGCCTCTGATTCATTTCAAATCCAGCGATAGAAAGGTGTTTTGACATTTTTGTTTTAAGCCTATCCCAAACCCTTACCTTAACCATTGGGAGATTCTAAAACGTCAAATTTAGAACTTGCAACCTCTGATTCCAAAGCTTGCAAGTTTGAATCCAGCAATAGAAAGTTGTTTTGAGATTTTTTTTTATGCATATCCAAAACCTTAACCCTTACCTTAACCATTCAGAGTTAATGCCTAACCTTCAGACGTCAGAGTTGATGCCTAAACTTAACGCTAAACTTAAAAATGTGGAGTTAATGCCTAAACTTAACCTTACACACTTCCAAATTTGACATTTCCAACATCTTCTAAATTGTACATTTGAAAAACATGGATGATTCTGTCTAATTCTGACATGAGACTGTAAGAGCTAGTTGCACACATCACCCAAAATCCCCAAACGTGTGATTGTGTGTATGTGTGTATGCGTGTGTGTGTGTGTGTGTGTGTGTGTGTGTGTGTGTGTGTGTGTGTGTGTGTGTGTGTGTGTGTGTGTGTGTGTGTGTGTGTGTGTTTGAAACAGTGCATGTGTGTGTGTGTGTGTGTGTGTGTGTGTGTGTGTGTGTGTGTGTGTGTGTGTGTGTGTGTGTGTGTGTGTGTGTGTGTGTGTGTGTGTGTGTGTGTGTGTGTGTGTGTGTGTGTGTGTGTGTTTGAAACAGTGCATGTGTGTATGGGGTAAACTGACAGTCACTGGACACTTTTTTGTTCACCTATCAGTCCTAAGGTGACTACAGAAGGAATCTGTAACGTTTCATTGTGTATCAGTTATTTCAGTAACTTTTGTCTTTGTGAACGCATGTGTCAGAAATGATTCTGTCTCGGGAGAATGGTATGGAGACAAAGCATTCAGCTCTCTCTTCTCAGCCCTGTGAGAAGCCCTGTGAGAAGCCCTGTGAGAAGCCCTGTGAGAAGCCCTGTGAGGAGCCCTGTGAGAAGCCCTGTGAGGAGCCCTGTGAGAAGCCCTGTGAGAAGCCCTGTGAGGAGCCCTGTGAGAAGCCCTGTGAGGAGCCCTGTGAGAAGGCTTCAGCCACTTTTACTGAGCCGCAGGATACACCAACACATCTGGATGCACACATACATCCCCCAATCCCTTACACACTCACACATACACCCCCCCAATCCCTTACACACTCACACATTCACTCACTCACTCACTCACTCACTCACTCACTCACTCACTCACATACACACACACACACACACACACACACACACACACACACACACACACACACACACACACACACACACACACACACACACACACACACACACACACACACACACACACACACACACACATACGGCAAAGTGTACACATGAAAACATGTCTGGGAGAGGTCCTGATGAGGGCTCCATATGTCCAAGTGTTGTATATCACCCTTCCAGCACTCCACCAGACCACCATAACTTAGTTTGCCTTCCGCACAAAGTTTGGGCAAAGCTTGGTTGGGCTCATTGGGAGGCCTTTCTCTGGAGCCAATGAAGCTTGACAGACCTCCAACAACAGACCTCCAACAATGGAGCTAATCACAGGCACCGCAACCCCTCCCCCCTCTCTCTCTACCCTCAGCCTGGGCCAAGACTCAGTGTGGCAAGCGGAGAGGCTAGCTTAGAAAGGCTAACTCAGAGAGGCTAACTCAAAGAGGCTAACTCAAAGAGGCTATCTCCAAGAGGCTTGTTTAAAGAGCCTAGGTCAAAGAGGCTAGCTCAGAGAGGCTAACTCAAACTGGCTTGCTCACAGAGGCTAGCTCAGAGGGGCTAACTCACAGAGGCAAGCTCAGAGAGGATAGCTCAGAGAGGCTAGTTTAGAGAGGCTAGCTCAGAGAGGCTAACTCAAAGAGCGGAGGAGACAGGTTAAAGGACTTTAAAGCCTTGATACAATTGAGACATGGATTTTGTATGTGTACCATTTAGAGGGTTTAATGGGCAAGAAGAATATTTAAGTACCTTTCAACGGGGTATGGTAGTAGGTGCCAGGCGCACCGGTGTGAGTTTGTCAAGAACTGCAACGCTGCTGTTTTTTTTTCACTCAACAGTTTCCCGTGTGTATCAAGAATGGTCCACTACCCAAAGGACATTCAGCCAACTTGATATTACTGTGGGAGGCATTGGAGTGAACATGGGCCAGCATCCCTGTGGAACGCTTTCGACACCTTCAAAGGCCTTTCCCCAACAAACTGAGGCTGTTCTGAGGGCAAGAGGGGGTGCAACTCAATATTAAGTAGGTGTTCCTAATGTTTTGTACACTCAGTTTATGTATTGTAAAATAAAGTTAAAATGGTGATATGTGTGTTTAGATAAAGGCATGCAGTAGATTTTATGTATTACATTTTTTATTTCACCTTTATTTAACCAGGTAGACTAGTTGAAAACAAGTTCTCATTTACAACTGCGACCTGGCCAAGACAAAGCAAAGCAGTGCAACATAAACAACAGCACATACAGTCAATAACACAATAGAAGAAAAAGTCTATGTACAGTGTGTGCAAATGAGGTAAGATAAGGGAGGAAAGGCAATAAATAGGCCATAGTGACAAAATAATAACATTTGAGCAATTTAAATACTGGAGTGATAGATGTGCAGAAGATGAATGTGCAAGTAGAGATACTGGGGTGCAAAGGAGCAAAAACAAAAAAATAACAGTATGGGGATGAGGTAGTTGGATGGGCTCTTTACAGATGGGCTATGTACAGGTGCAGTGATCTGTGAGCTGCTCTGACAGCTGGTGCTTAAAGTTAGTGAGGGAGATATGAGTCTCCAGCTCCAGTGATTTTTGCAATTCGTTCCAGTCATTGGCAGCAGAGAACTGGAAGGAAAGGCGGCCAAAGGAGGAATTGGCTTTGGGGGTGACCAGTGAAATATACCTGCTGGAGCGCGTGCTACGGGTGGGTGCTGCTATGGTGACCAGTGAGCTGAGATAAGGTGGGGCTTTACCTAGCAAAGACTTATAGATGACCTGGAGCCTGTGAGTTTGGCGACGAATATGAAGCGAGGGCCAGCCAACGAGAGCATAAAGGTTGCAGTGGTGAGTAGTATATGGGGCTTTGGTGACAAAACGGATGGCACTGTGATAGACGGCATCTAATTTGCTGAGTAGAGTGTTGGAGGCTATTTTGTAAATGACATCGCCAAAGTCAAGGATCGGCAGGATAGTCTTACGAGGATATGTTTGGCAGCATGAGTGAAGGAGGCTTTGTTGCAAAATAGGAAGCCGATTATAGAGTTAATTTTGGATTGGAGATGCATAATTAACTTCTACTTGCACACAATCCCGGATCCGGGAGCACCCTCATCAGTAAAAATGCTGACTAGCATAGCCTAGCATAGCGCCAACAGTAAATACTAGCATCTAAATATCATGAAATCACAAGTCCAAGACACCAGATTAAAGATACACATCTTGTGAATCCAGCCATCATTTCTGATTTTTAAAATGTTTTACAGGGAAAACACTATATGTATTTCTATTAGCTAACCACCATAGCAAAAGACCCAACTTTTTTTTCTTCACCGTTTTTTTCCTGCATAGGTAGCTATCACAATTTCGACCAAATAAAGATGTAAATAGTCACTAACCAAGAAACAACTTCATCAGATGACAGTCCTATAACAGATTTATTGTATAGCATATGTTTTGTTAGAAAAATGTGCATATTTCAGGTATAAATCATAGTTTTACATTGCAGCCACCATCACAACTCTCACCAAAGCAGCTAGAATAACTACAGAGAGCAACATGAAATACCTAAATACTCATCATAAAACATTTAAGAAAAATACACGGTGTACAGCAAATTCAAGACAAACATCTTGTGCATCCAGCCAATATTTCACATTTTTTAAAGTGTTTTACAGCGAAAACACAATATAGCATTATATTAGCTTACTACAATAGCCAACCACACAACAGCATTTATTCAAGCCAACAGTAGCGATAACGAATAAACCAGCAAAAGATATTAATTTTTTCACTAACCTTCTCAAACTTCTTCAGATGACAGTCCTATAACATCAAATTACAAAATAGATATATGGTTTGTTCGAAAATGTGCATATTTAGCGGCACAAATCGTGGTTATACAATATGAATAGTAGCCAAAATGCAAACAAAATGTCGGGAGAAATCTTGGAAGAGGCACCTAATCTAATCAATAACTATTCATAGACTTGACTAAAAAATACAGGTTGGACAGCAAATGAAAGGTACATTAGTTCTTAATGCAACCGCTGTGTTAGATTTTTAAAATTAACGTTACTACGACATACAGCGTGCGTTAAAGCGAGACCATACCGAAATTAATGGCGGAATAATAGTTTAACATTTTTCAACAGAAATACGAATTAACATCATAAATAGTTCTTACTATTTGATGAGCTTCCATCAGAATCTTGTGCAAGTTGTCCTTTGTCCAGAATAATCGTTGCTCGGTTGTAGATTGTCGTCTTCAACTTTGGAATTAGCAGCAAACATTAGCCATGTGGCGCAGACGTGTCCAACCCACCATAACGCAGCACAAAAAAAATACCGAAAATCGCAATAGACTGATATAAACTGATATAACTCGGTTTAAAATAACTACATTATGATGGTTTTAAGACGTATATTGAATAAAATCAGAGCCGGATATATCTAGCGCCTATAACAACAGCTTTTCAGAATGCAATCCTGAGGTCTGTCTTGCGCCATGACGAACGTTGAAAAGACTGCACACCCGGTTCCAAGAGCTGTTGTACGGCCTCAGATCTACCTAGACACCCCATTCCAATTCTCACTGCTTACTGACATCTAGGGGAAGGCGTATGCAGTGCATGTCGACCCATAGATTACATGCAAATTAATAAACTGACCCTGGAACAGAGTCCCCGATTTCAGATTTCTCACTTCCTGACAGGAAGTTTGCTGCAAAATGAGTTCTGTTTTACTCACAGATATAATTCGAACGGTTTTAGAAACTAGAGAGTGTTTTCTATCCAATAGTAATAATAATATTCATATTGTACGAGCAAGAATTGAGTACGAGGCAGTTTAATTTGGGAAAGATTTTTTACAAAGTCGAAATGACGCCCCCCTATTGAGAAAAGGTTTTAATGTGAGTCTGGAAGGAGAGTTTACAGTCTAACCAGACACCTAGGTATTTGTAGTTGTCCACATATTCTAAGTCAGAACCGTCCAGAGTAGTGATGCTGGACGGGCGGCAGGTGCGGGCAGAGATCGGTTGAAGGGCATGCATTTAGTTTTACTTGCATTTAAGAGCATTTGGAGGCCACGGAAGGAGAGGTGTATGGCATTGAAGCTTGTTTGGAGGTTTGTTAACACAGTGTCCAAAGAAGGGCCAGAAGTATACAGAATGGTGTCATCTGCGTAGAGATGGATCAGAGAATCACCAACATCATTGATGTTTACAGAGAAAAGAGTTGGTCTGAGAATTGAACCCTATGGCACCCCCATAGAGACTGCCAGAGGTCCGGTCAACAGGCCCTCCGATTTGACACACTGAAGTCTGTCAGAAGTATTTGTTGAACCAGGTGAGGCAGTCATTTGAGAGGCTGTTGAGTCTGCCTTTTTGAAAGCCTTGGCCAGGTCGATGAATACAGCTGCACAGTATTGTTTCTTATCGATGGCGGATATGATATCGTTTAGGACCTTGAGCGTGGCTGAGGTGCACCCATGACCAGCTCGCAAACCAGATTGCATAGCGGAGAAGGTACGGTGGGATTCGAAATGGTCAGTGATCTGTTTGTTAACTTGGCTTTCGAAGACCTTAGAAAGGCAGGGTAGGATAGATGTAGGTCTGTAGCAGTTTGGGTCTGAAGTGTCTCCTCCTTTGAAGAGGGGGATGACCGCGGGAGCGTTCCAATATTTGGGAATCTCAAACGATATGAAAGAGAGGTTGAACAGGCTAGTAATAGGGGTTGCAACAATGTCGGCTGATCATTTTAGAAAGAGAGGGCCCAGATTGTCTATGCCTACTGATATGTAGGGGTCCAGATTTTGCAGCTCTTCCAGAACATCAGCTGGATTTGGGTGAAGGAGAAAGGGGGGAGGCTTGGGCAAGTTTCTGTGGTGGGTGCAGGGCTGTTGACCAGGGTAGGGGTGGCCAGGTGGAAAGCATGGCCAACCGGTGAAAAATGCTTATTAAAAATGACATTGTTTCCTAGCCTCAGTGCAGTGGGTAGCTGGGAGGAGCTGCTCTTATTCTCCATGGACTTTACAGTGTCCCAGACCTTTTTGGAGTTTTTGCTGCTGGATGCACATTTCTGTTTGAAAAAGCTAGCCTTTGCTTTCCTAACTGTCTGTGTATATTGGTTCCTAACTTCCCTGAAAAGCTGTATATCGCGGGGGCTATTCGATGCTAATGCCATACGCCAGAGGATGTTTTTGTGCTGGTCAAGGGCAGTCAGGTCTCGAGTGAACCACGGGCTATATCTGTTTCTGGTTCTAAATTGGACATGGACACATAGATATGGACACACATGTATGCAGGTATATGTAGAATATCAAATGAATATGAATATGAATATGAATATCATTGGGACACAAATGTACAATACAATATCCATATGCCTTACAATTAAACAATTATAAACAGGATACTAATATTGATAATTAAGTATTACAATCCATCATTATTCTATTGTTGTATGATATACCTTATGATGTGTGTAGGCCTATACTGTATGTGTGTATAAATGAGTGTGGATGTAGAGGGTGTTAACACCTTCGTGTGTGTGTGTTTGAGGTGTTGTGTTATCACCTGACAGAGAGTGTGCTGTTTCTGTTTAGTCTCTCTAGAGAGTTAGAGAGTGAGAGTGCCGTACAGGAGGAGAGGGCTAAATACTAGCAATGAACTTGAACCTTAGTATACTCCATTCTCATGGTTGCACGGATGGTGTGTGTGTGTGTGTGTGTGTGTGTGTGTGTGTGTGTGTGTGTGTGTGTGTGTGTGTGTGTGTGTGTGTGTGTGTGTGTGTGTGTGTGTGTGTGTGTGTGTGTGTGTGTGTGTGTGTGTGTGTGTGTGACAGAGAGCTGGATAGAGAGAGGAAAAAGAGAAAAAGAGGGATAAACTGTGTTCAAGAGAAAGATTGAGCCTTTATAATGTATCTCTGCATGACATGATCTCAGAATGTCTAAGGACAGAGCTACACTGCCTTCACATCGCTAGCTTCCTGTTCAGACAATCTACACTACACCACATCAGAAGGAGACTCCTGATTGGCGACTGGGACTATTTGTTCACCAGCGATTGACTGGAGCAAGAGGTTTTCCCAGTCTTGCTCCATAGCAAGTCTCCTGCTTGGTTACAGGCTAGATAAAAGAGCTGAACATGGCTGATGTGGACACAGCTAACACACAGCCTAGATAAAGGGGCTGGAGCTGAGGGGGGTTGAGGAGGATAAAGGGGCTGGAGTTGAGGGGGGTTGAGGAGGATAAAGGGACTGGAGCTGAGGGGGGTTGAGGAGGATAAAGGTGCTGGAGCTGAGGGGGGTTGAGGAGGATAAAGGGGCTGGAGTTGAGGGGGGTTGAGGAGGATAAAGGGGCTGGAGCTGAGGGGGGTTGAAGAGGATAAAGGTGCTGGAGCTGAGGGGGGTTAAGGAGGATAAAGTGGCTGGAGCTGAGGGGGGTTGAGGAGGATAAAGGGTCTGGAGCTGAGGGGGGTTAAGGAGGATAAAGTGGCTGGAGCTGAGGGGGGTTGAGGAGGATAAAGGGTCTGGAGCTGAGGGGGGTTGAGGAGGATAAAGGGGCTGGAGCTGAGGGGGGTTGAGGAGGATAAAGGTGCTGGAGCTGAGGGGGGTTGAGGAGGATAAAGGTGCTGGAGCTGAGGGGGGTTGAGGAGGATAAAGGGTCTGGAGCTGAGGGGGGTTGAGGAGGATAAAGGGGCTGGAGCTGAGGGGGGTTGAGGAGGATAAAGGGGCTGGAGCTGAGGGGGGTTGAGGAGGATAAAGGGGCTGGAGCTGAGGGGGGTTGAGGAGGATCCCATAGGCGAGTCAGGGGAGACCTCCAGGACCCAGCAGGAGGTGGTAAAGGCCATGTCACAGGGCCCTGCACAGCCATAGTCACATATATTACCAGCATGGCCACCTACATGTGGACCTATCAGTGTGAGGCCCCGGGACAATCAGGGATGTAATGAGCCAATCAGAACAGACGTAGTCATCGCACAGACGCAGTGTTAGTTACAGTTGAAGTCAGAAGTTGACATACAGTACACCTTAGCCAAATACATTTAAACTCAGTTTTTCACAATTCCTGACATCTAATCCTAGTAAAAATCCCCTGTCTTAGGTCAGTTAGGAATCTCACTTTATTTTAACCTGTTGGGGATGGGGGCGCTGTTTAGACTATTTATGCTAATGTGGCTAATTTTTTAAACGGCTTCCCACAAAATCCTTGATCGTACAATATGCATATTATTATTATTATTGGATAGAAAACAGTCTATAGTTTCTATAGGAGTTGAAATTTTGTCTCTAAGTGGAACAGAGCCCATTCTACAGCAATTTCCCTGACATGGAGTCAGATTTGAGAAACGTTGGCCACTTTTCTGAAGTCATTTAAACGGGCACTGTCGTTGCTATGACTATACGGACACTTCTTACGTCTTCCCCTGGATGCCTTTACGTGATGACGATTCCAACGGGCTCGATTGCTCGTTCACAGGCACTACAAATGAAAAAAACCTTTAGCTAGCAAGTCTTTTCTTGCTGCGTAACGCGCGTGGAAGACACCGACCCTCTCCTGTTCCAAGCATTAGTTTAGCCTGTTATATTTCTCCGGTCATCTTTTCACTCGTTATAGGAGTTACAAACATCACAAAGTAGTTAATTTAAAGCGTTTTATAGCAATTTATATCCGTTTAGTGCGATTTTGGGACATTTATTTTTGCAACGATGTGAAAAGTTGGGAACGCTTTTCAGTTCATCCCGAACGTAGTTGACATTTCCACATGGCAAGAGGACAGCTTTCCACCAAAAGACGATTTCTCCCAAGAAAGGATCCTTTGCCCAAGATACTGATGGAAGAACAGCTCAAGGTAGGACATTTTTATTATGATAAATCGTGTTTCTGTCGAAACATTTTAGTGGCTTAGGACGCCATGTTTTTTGACGTAGCTTCGCTTGGCGCAAACTGTATTGAAAAGTAAGGATAAATTAAAAAATGTAATAACGCAATTGTATTAAGAATTAAATTGTCTATCAATCCCTGTCCACCCTATATTTTTTAGTCACGTTTATGAGTATTTATGTATAAGAGTAGATCACTGTCTAAGTGGCGCAAGGACAAATTCTGACCAGCTGAGTTACATTTCACATTGTCTAACCATGATTTTGGTGGCTAAATATAAACATTTTCGATCAAACTGTATATGCATGTTGTAATGTGATGTTACAGGAGTGTCATCGGAAGAATTCTGAGAAGGTTAGTGAAAAAATTAATATCTTTTGGCGATGTTGACTTTTATCGCTCACTTTGGCTAGAATCAATGCTGGGCTGCTAATTGCTATGTGCTAAGCTAATATAACGATTTATTGTGTTTTCGCTGTAAGACACTTAGAAAATCTGAAATATTGTCTGTATTCACAGGATCTGTGTCTTTCGATTCGTGTATGCTGTGTATTTTTACGAAATGTTTGATGATTAGTAGTTAGGTAAACACGTTGCTCATTGTAATTATTCTAGTCCATTTGTGATGGTGGGTGCAATTGTAAACTATGCCATATACCTGAAATATGCACTTTTTTCTAACAAAACCTATCCCATACCATAAATATGTTATCAGACTGTCATCTAATGAGTTTTTTTGTTGGTTAGGGGCTATAAATATCTTAGTTTAGCCGAATTGGTGATGGCTACTGGTGTTGGTGGACAAATAAAAGATGGTGGAATATGCTAATGTGTTTTTAGGTAATAGATGTACATCTTTACATATTGTGTCTTCCCTGTAAAACATTTTAAAAATCGGAAATGTTGACTGGATTCATAAGATCTGTGTCTTTCATTAGCTGTATTGGACTTTAATGTGTGAAAGTTAAATATTTTAAAAAAATATTTTTTTTGAATTTCGCGGCACTGGTTTTTCAGTGGGGGGGGGGGGGGTGTGCCGCTAGCGCCACGCTGATCCTAGACAGGTTAAGAATGTGAAATGTCAGAATAATGGTAGAGAGAAGGATTTATTTCTGCTTTTATTTCTTTCATCACTTTCCCAGTGGGTCAGAAGTTTACATACACTCAATTAGTATTTGGTAGCATTTCCTTTAAATTGTCTAACTTGGTTAAAACGTTTCGGGTAGCCTTACACAAGCTTCCCACAATATGTTGGGTGAATTTTGGCCCATTCCTCCTGACAGAGCTGGTGTAACTGAGTCAGGTTTATAGGCATCCTTGCTCGCACATGCTTTTTCAGTTCTGCCCACACGTTTTCTATAGGATTGAGGTCAGGGCTTTGTGATGGCCACTCCAATACCTTGACTTTGTTGTCCTTAAGCCATTTTGCCACAACTTTGGAAATATGCTTGGGGTCATTGTTCATTTGGAAGACCCATTTGCGACCAAGCTTTAACTTCCTGACTGATGTCTACAGATGTTGCTTCAATATATCCATATAATTTTCCTGCCTCATGATGCCATCTATTTTGTGAAGTGGACCAGTCCCTCCTGCAGCAAAGCACCCTCACAACATGATGCTGCCACCCCCGTGCTTCCCGGTTGGGATGGTGTTCTTCGGCTTGCAAGCCTCCCCCTTTTTCCTACAAACATATCGATGGTCATTATGGCCAAACAGTTCTATTTTTGTTTCATCAGACCAGAGGACATTTCTCCAAAAAGTACTATCTTTGTCCCCATGTGCAGTTGCAAACCGTAGTCTGGCTTTTTTTATGGCGGTTTTGGAGCAGTGGCTTCTTCCTTGCTGAGCGGCCTTTCAGGTTATGTCGAAATTGGACTCGTTTTACTGTGGATAAAGATACTTTTGTACCTGTTTCCCCCAGCATCTTCACAAGGTCCTTTGCTGTTGTTCTGGAATTGATTTGCACTTTTCACACCAAAGTACATTCATCTCTAGGAGACAGAACGCGTCTCCTTCCTGAGCGGTATGACGGATGCGTGGTCCCATGGTGTTTATACTTGCGTACTATTGTTTGTACAGATGAACGTGGTACCTTCAGGCATTTGGAAATTGCTCCCTAGGATGAACCAGACTTGTGGAGGTCTACAATTTTCTTGGCTGATTTCTTTTGATTTTCCCATGATGTCAAGCGAAGAGGCACTGAGTTTGAAGGTGTGCCTTGAAATACATCCACAGGTACACATCCAATTGACTCAAATGATGTCAATTAGCCTATCAGAAGCTTCTAAAGCCATGACATTATTTTCTGGAATTTTCCAAACTGTTTAAAGGCACAGTCAACTTAGTGTATGTAAACTTCTGACCCACTGGAATTGTGATACAGTGAATTATAAGTGAAATAATCTGTCTGTAAACAATTGTTGGAAAAATTACTTGTGTCATGCACAAAGTAGATGTCCTAACCGACTTGCCAAAACTATAGTTTGTTAACAAGAAATGTGTGGAGTGGTTGAAAAACGAGTTTTAATGACTCCAACCTAAGTGTATGTAAATGTCCGACTTCAACTGTACATATGACCAAAATGAATGTTCAGACTCCAAAAGAAGCCAATGGACACAATAACAGAGCAGCAGACAGCATATTATGTAGATACAGTAAGACACCACTTAGAAACAGTATGAGTGAACACATGATGGTAGCATGGAAAGGGATGTTTCTCAAGCCCAGGACAGCTGAAGTCCATTCGAAAGGCTTTCTAAAGGGGTGTCTGTCTCTGCCCTGACCCCATACAGGGAGTCTCCAGTCTGCCATAATCATTATGACACACAACCCCCACACCTGCTGGCAATCTATGAAATATTAAACATTCAAACTTTCAAGTGCAGAGACTGAGAAAGCATTCTGCCCCCTTCAAACAGAAACACACATACACGCGCATGTGAGCATGCATGCACGCACACACACACAAACACACACACACACACACACACACACACACACACACACACACACACACACACACACACACACACACACACACACACACACACACACACACACACACACACACACACACACACACACACCATACATTAGTGGTCATACTGCCACAACAAGATGGTTTAAGCAGTGATTGCGAAATGCTGAGTGGCGGTGGAGATAATGTGAGGAAAGTAAACAATGCCAATGCAAACAACATACATGTATCATAGACAGGTGCAGAACAGCTGTTCACCCAAACAATGTATGGTGTGTATATTAATGGCGGAGGTAGCCCCTATTCCTAACTACTGTGCATTTTACTCTACAGCCATCTGGATACTAACATATACACTGAGTGTACAAAACATGCTCTTTCCATGACGTAGACTGACCAGGTGAATCCAGGTGAAAGCTATGTTTCCTTATTGATGTTAATTCCACTTCAATCAGTGTAGATGAAGGGGAGGAGATAGGTTAAAGAAGGTTTTTTAAGCCTTGATACAATTGAGTCATGGATTGTGTATGTGTGCAATTCAGAGGGTGAATGGGCAAGACAAAATATTTAAGTGCCTTTGAATGGGGTATGGTAGTAGGTGTCAGGTGCACCGGTTTGTGTGTGTCAAGAACTGCAACGCTCAACAGTTTCCCGTGTGTATCAAGAATGGTCCACCACCCAAAGGACATCCAGCCAACTTGACACAACTGTGGGAGGCATTGGAGTGAACATGGGCCAGCATCCCTGTGGAACGCTTTCGACACCTTGTAGAGTCCATGCCCGACAAACTGAGGCTGTTCTGAGGGCAAAAGCGGGTGCAACTCAATATTAGGAAGGTGTTCCTCATGTCTTTTACACTGAGTGTATATCAAGGTCATAACGCACTTTGCGTGCTACTCTGCTTTTAAAAGACAACAATAGACTGCAGTGGCAGTGATGTGAGGAGAGAGAGGAGCACAGTATTGTTCGGCACTGTAAAAAATCCTGTTGTTTTTACAGTAACTTACTGGCAGCCAGATACCTTTAAGTTACTGTAAAAAAAAAGGTAAAGTATTTTAGCATAAATTCCAAAGAAACTTTAATATTTACCGTAACATATTGTATATTTTTTTTTACAGTAACTTACAGGTAACTTACAGGTAACTGCCAGTAAGATACCGTACAAATAACATGATTTTTTTTTTTACAGTCTGGGGTGACCGTTAAGGAGCTGACAGACAGCGCGCAGCGGACGGGGTGGACCATTAATTTTCATTGAAGCTTAGGCGGGGGGGGATCTATCCACGAGGAGCTGTCAGTGGTGCTCATGCCTGTGGAAGCTGCTCAGCCTAGGCGGAGAAAATAGGATTCTGCTCTATTTTTCAAGCGGTGCCATCCTTTGCTGACCAATCACAGTAGAAAATGCAGCCTGCGTGGGGGTACATCAACAGTACTTCCAACAGCAGAACCAGCTAACTTTACAATACTGTGAAAAGTATTTGCCCCCTTTCTAATTTTCTCTACTTATGCACATTTTTTATACTGAACGTTATCTTCAACCAAAACCTAATATTAGATAAATGGAACTTGAGTGAACAAAAACACAACAAATACATACTTATTTCATAAACAAAGTTATGCAACACCCAATGCCCCTGTGTGAAAAAGAAATTACCACTCCATAACTGGTTGTGCCACATTTAGCTGCAATGACTGCAACCAAACACTTCCTGTAGTTGTTGATCAGTCTCTCATGTCGCTGTGGAGGAATTTTGGCCCACTCTTCCATGCAGAACTGCTGTAACTCAGTGACTTTTGTGGGTTTTCAAGCATGAACTGCTCGATTCAAGTCCTGCCACAACATCACAATTGGGATTAGGTGTGGACTTTGACTAGGTCATTTCACAACTTCAAATATGTTGCTTTTTAGCCATTTTCATCTAGAGTTGATTGTGTGATTTGGATCATTGTCTTGCTGCATGACCCAGCTGTGCTTCAGCTTCAGCTCACAGACGAATGAACTGACATTCTCCTGTGCAATTCTCTGATACAGAGCAGAATTCATGGTTCCTTCTATTACAGTGCAGAACTCACGGTTCCTTCTATTAAGGCAAGTTGTCCAGGTCTTGAGGCAGCAAAGCATCCCCAAACCATCACCATCATGCTTGACCCGTTGGTATACAGTGGAATGCAGTGTTTGATTTTCACCAGGCATAATGAGACACATGTCGTCAAAGTTTACAGAGCCATGTTTAACAATAAAATCCTTGTTTTCTAATCCATTTTTGGATTAAACATTTGTGTTGCATGTATATAAGTGTGTATGCATGCTTATGGTGTTATAGCGATATGTCGGTAATGTTTTTATTTTATTTTGTTGCTATGGCCACTGCCAGCTCTTGCATAAACTCTGGGCTGTTGCCGTCCTGGTACTAGCCGCTTTGACTAGAGGGACAAGTGGTGTACCTGGCGGGGTACTCTGCGATATTCTGCTGGCTGTCTGAAAAGCTCTATAGGGAAATACAATACATTATAGATCGATAAGGCACAATTAAACCATTTGTTTTTTCATGTTCTAGCTCAGGGACTATATATACAGTATAAACCTCTCGGCTATAGATTCTAGGGATCAGTAAGTACATGGGGAGTTCACATGCTTTTCTGATGGAACAATAGCTGTGTACATGATCGCGCCGGAGGGGAGGGCTGCCGTCTTTACGGCTTTTAACCAACCATGCTATTTTGTTACAATTTTTCGCATTGTTCGTAAATTGTTTTGTACAAAATGTTGCTGCTACTGTGTCTTATGACCGAAAAGAGGTTCTGGACATCAGAACTGCGATTGTTCACCTCAAACTGGACGAAGAGTTCTTCTTCATTGATTCGGACGGGAGGGATATAATACAGACACCCGACCAGGCCCAGATCCCCATGAATCGCTGGAGAAGAAAACTGAGATTTTATGGAAAAAGATCAGGGTGCCTTGAGAGGATTAAGCGACAAGTGGCTAATCTGCCTTTGCCTTCCGTCTTGCTAGCTAATGTTCAATCGCTGGAGAATAAATGGGACGAACTGAAAGCATGTATATCCTACCAACGGGACTTTAAAAATGGTAATATCTTATGTTTCACCGAGTCGTGGCTGAACGACGACATTAAGAACATACAGCTGGCGGGTTATACACTCTATCTGGAGGACTGAACAGCAGCCTCTGGTAAGGCACGGGGCAGGGGCCTATGCATATATGTGAACAACAGCTGGTGCACGATATCTAAGGAACTTCAATTTCCTGATCAGGAAACAGGGGGGGGGGGGCTGGTAACCGTACAACACCTGGAATGGTGACAGGCCAGTGGAGGAACACTGGAGAGTGTTGTGTGCGTATTCCACCCAGGGAAGGTGCTGACTCCAAGTGGCGGGGTTGGCGGACACACAGCACCGTAAGGCGGTCTCCAGATCCTGGTTCACCCTCTCCATTTGACCGGTGGACTGAGGGTGATATCCCGAGGACAGACTGGCTGATGACCCTAGAAGAGTACAGAATGCCCAGACTATTTGCATTGCCCCCCCAGAACGCTGCTGTTACTCTCTGTTATCATCTATGAATAGTCACTTTAATAACTCTACCTAAATGTACATATTACCTGAATTACCTCGACACCAGTGCCCCCGCACATTGACATTGACTCTGTACCGGTATTCCCTGTATAAAGCCCCGCTATTGTTATTTACTGCTGCTCTTTAATTATTTGTTATTCTTATCGCTGACTTTTTTTGTAGGTATTTTCTTAAAACTGCACAGTTGGTTAAGGGCTTGTAAGTAAGCATTTCACTGTACGGTTTAAATGTGACACATTTAATTTTATTTAATTTGATGTGTACCATACAAAAATATGTTTTGCAGTATTTTTCTGTATGTTCTAAGGTGGATCACACGCAACCGCATGCAAACTCACCTACACAGGCACGCACGCGCACACAACACACACGCACACAACACACACGCACACAACGCACGCGCACACAACACACACGCACACACAGTTAAAGTAGACCTTCTCTGTGTTGCAGATGGGCATATCAGAGACCTGCAGCCATAGCAACCCAGCCTCCTGCCCCTGAACTGGAGGCCATCTCTTTCACTGTGTGCGCATCACACCCCCTTCAGCTAGAATTCAGGCTATGAATTTATTTTCTTCTTTCTTCCTTTCTTTTGTCTCATGGAAATAAACACCTAGATCACATAGCTTCTTCTGTGGAAGTCTGAGGAAGTTATACTGATTGTCAACATCATCTCAGATCATCCAGACAGACCTGATTTGTGCCTGTGTTGGAGCTTAAATGCCCTTGCCTTTCTGGGTACAGATTGCTACCATTACTGGGACCATTTCTCTGCATGGGGGACAAAAAAAAGAAAAACATGAAAGAGGACAGAGGATTTTCTCCAAACTCGCTGATGGGACTTGAGTGACAATTTGGTAAGCAATTGTCATTGTCACTCAGAGACTTCGCATATTGAAGTTTATTGGGATTAATCTTGTCGTGGAGGTAGAGCTGAGTGATTTCCACAAGATGGGCCAGCTGCAAAGTCAAAATTGTCTACATATCGTAAAAATGTATGAAAACCAAAATGTGCTTTTTGGTCTTAATTTAAGGTTAGCGTTAGGCATAAAGCAGGGCTCTAAATTAACATTGTTCATTAATAGCATTTGTCTCTCAACTTAAAAAGCTTAGGAGCACCACATTTAGGCTCACGAGAAATTTTGAAATTCCATTTCTCCAAACGTCACTCCGAATGGTTAAGGTAAGGGTTAAAGTTTGGGATAGGGTTAAAACATTAAGTTTAGGCACTCATTCCGAATGGTTAAGGTAAAGGTTCAGTTTTGGGATATGGTAAAAAAAAAATATTAAAAAAAATGTGTCCATGACTGTGATGATCAAACACACAACCTTCTGATCTAGAGTCATGGGATTACGTCTATCCACCAACCCCGTCCACAACGCTCACTGTTGCCCCTAGTGGCCGGTTTTGGAAGCCATTTTCCTCAGGACATGAATAGACTTACAATTTCACCGTCAATCTGAAATCAAAATCAAATGTTAATGGTCACATACACGTGTTTAGCAGATGTTATTGCATGTGTAGCGAAATGCTTGTAGCATCTTGAATGATCTCCCTTCATCTTGAACAATGAAGCACACATTGTGCCCTAGAAACCATCATTTTTTTCATTCTGTTCCACTGTTCCGAACAACAAAATAAAGTTCTGAACCCAGTTCCAATGAAATAAAGCTACAGTTTATATCATTCCTTTCTGTTTCCTTTCCTTTTTAAACCTCTGAAATATATATTTTGATTTTGATTTAGCTCGACATTAAATTACTCCACTAATGGATAGAGCAGTTTGCTATGGAGCAGGTAAGCTATGCACATGCTTTGGAAAGACAATTGTAGTGTAGGGTGCAACATGCAACTGAAATTTTGCGGGTGAGGAGAGCGCAGGGTATGAAGCAGGGAAATCTTGTTGTTATGACAAGCTTTATCTGAGTTAAACCCACAGAATTATACATAGAGAGGAGTGTCTTCTATGAAGGAACCTTGAATGTCGTTGAACTTCAGAGAGTTGGCTAAACTAACGTTGGACTAGAGCTAGCCCTTGATCATGACAGTCAGTTCCATTACATTACACATAATGCTGCCTATTGTTTTTAAGAGCTAGACCAGAGCTAGCTAACAAGCTAGCTAGCTAAAAATCTTGAGTGTGCAGAGTGGCACCAGAATAAAGATAAAAACAAGTTAACATAATTTAACGTTATTAACTAGTACCCATGCTTCCGGAAAAGTATAGATCACTTTTGTTCTCGGTACTGGTTCTGTTCCTCAAATTGTTTTGTTATATTCCTGTTTTCAGTTCTGCACCCTGAACCGGTTCCAACCCCTGAAAGAAACGAACTAACACTGTTACGACATTAGTTTATTATAAAAGCTAAAATGTTGATGGAAATACTTGTATTTTCAATTACAAAGTCATTTGTGGAATATTTGGTTTCTACACTTTGTAAAAGCACTATATCCTATTGAGATACATTACATAGAAAATTGTACGCTGTATCTTTCAAAACGTCAGGTTTGTGACAACATTCAAAATATCTGTTATTCATTCATTGCTATGATCATTGATCTCCTAAAGAAGCTATCTCCAAGTATACTGGCAGCTACCAGGTTGTTAGCTAGCTAGCGAATGATATAACATGACTAATCAAAGTGGAAACAAATGGTTAACAAGGCGCAAGTAGTGTTAGAACGGCCCACAACATGGTTTATGAATAATATGCTGTCCTGGTGATCTGCTGTAGGAAAGTAAAAATGCTTTGCCAGTACTATGGGTCAGATCTTTTGACCTCGTTGCTGTTTTTCTCTAGTGCACTAGGAAATAACGATACAGCAAAGCCTTATCATTACAACAATTATTATCTGGTAGTTTTTTTTCCCTTAGTCACGCATTGCTCCCAAAATTAACTCCTGGTCGCACAGAAAAATATTCCGTTGCATATGCAACCAAATTGGTCGCACTTTAGAGGCCTGGGCATAAGATGTGTTTAAGGTTAGGGTTAAGGTTAAGGTTAAGGTTAGGTTTAGGTTTAAAATCTGATTTTATGACTTTGTGGCTGTACCAGCCAGTGACTACCCTGCAGAGCTGCCTCCAGTACATGAGTCATCCCAATAAATGCCAATATTGTCAGGCCTGTTTCTCATCTCCTAAAGCCACATCCTTTTTTCAGAAGTGTCAGAATACAGTTGGAATTCAGGCAGAACGGTCGTCTCGCTGTTTCCCTTTTCCTCTGCATAGTTCTAAAGAGCAAGTGGGGCTTTAGTTAAGAGATTATGGTTGGGCTATTTATTAGGATTTAGTTTGTATGGTTGTGTCATAGATATGAAAATAATTAGTATAAAAGTCGTAATTACTTGAAATAAAAATGTAATCTGTTTAATCTGCCACATCTTTTATTTACAGTATATTTGACAAAATGTGTTTGTCATGCACATATGCAAGCTCATACAACAGTCACGCATGCTCACATGCACACATGCACACAGGCACACACGCACACAGGCACACACACACACAGGCACAGACACACACACACACACACACACACACACACACACACACACACACACACACACACACACACACACACACACACACACACACACACACACACACACACACACACACACACACACACACACACACACACACACACACACACACCAAAACCATTGGTTTGTAGAGGAAGATGACAAATATTTCAGAGAATGCAGACTGAATGTGGGAAAATTCATATGCAACACTATGTTCTTCTTCACATTGAAGAATCAAATCTAATCTTTTGTGGCCATTGGGCATTGAGGGTGGGAAAGTGGCGAAGCGGGAGCATTGGGTTAGGCTGTGAAAGAGATGTTGATTGCCTCTGCTAACAAGAGCATAATGTATTCTATTGTGTTCATAATTCGTCCATGTTTATTAAGGCAGGAACAGGCATGATATTTCTTGTTCCCTCCCCTCTCCCTGCCTCCCCCCTCCCCTCTCCTCCTTTCTTTCTTTCTTTCTTTCTTTCTTTCTTTCTTTCTTTCTTTCTCTCTCTCTCTCTCTCTCTCTCTCTCACTTTCTCAGTGGATGGGGGATGTTGACGTGGAGGTGGTATGACAGGCAAGGCATCCTAAAGCCAGGATAAGAATGGGAGGATGAGAGGAAGAAAGAAGAAAATGAGGATGAGAAGATGAGTGAGAAAAAACAGATAAATATATCAAGGAAGTAAGGTAAGCAGATGAGAAGAAAGCAGGAGAAACAGGTTGGAGGACAACCAGGTGAAGGGATGAGAGGATGAAGGGATAAGAGAACGAGAGGAAGATATGATGAAAGAGAGAGAAAGATAAAGCGAGAGACAGGAAGGGAGAGGATGATGCCAAGGTGGAGTTCAATGGAATCAGGGGGAGTGCCCTCACCCCCTCCCTCCTCACTCCTCCCCCCGTCCCCCATTCCTGTCAGGTTCCCACTCGCGCTACCCTCTTCGCCCCTCTCGTGCCGTCCCTAGTTCTCTCCCTAATGAGAACTGGCGGGACAATAGTGCCATTGTTGGCAGTGTTTGGGAAACCCGTGCTGAGAACAATCGCTTTTTACCCAAGCAGTGGCACAGCCCAAACCCTTTCCTTCATTACCGCTGGTGCACTGATTAAGTCTGCTCCCTCCTCAAGCCGCTTCAATGGGCCGTTGAGCCAGTCACTAGGATCCTCTGCCTTCTCTCCTCCTCAACCTCCTCCTCCACCTCTCCTCTCCTCTCCTCTCCTCTCCTCTCCTCTCCTCTCCTCTCCTCTCCTCTCCTCTCCTCTCCTCTCCTCTCCTCCTCCTACTCTCCTTCTCCTCCTCCTCCACCACCTCCTGTCCTCTCTCTCCATTCCCTCATTCCCGCCTCTCTCCCGCTATCGTCACTCTTTCATCCATCTCGGTTTGTTTCTCATTCACTAGTTATCATCCTTGTCCCTATGTCAACAGCATTCCCTCTCTGATTTGCACCTTTCATTAACAGAGACACAAAGGTCCACGTATAACCACACTGTCAAGATTATAGAGGAAGAAGGCGATAGATAGAGAGATAGAGGAAGAGAAAGGAGAGGGAGTGAGAGGAGCGGAGAGGAAGAGAGAGAGAGAGAGAGAGAGAGAGAGAGAGAGAGAGAGAGAGAGAGAGAGAGAGAGAGAGAGAGAGAGAGAGAGAGAGCAACAGCAAGGACAATAGAAATACATTTTAAAAACACAACTATGAGAAAATATGACAAACATATGGCTAAATGAGAGCTATACAAAAAATCCTCTCTTTCAGAATGACCTTGATAATCCGGGACAAAGCTAATTTATTTAAGATTGTATGTTACACTGTGGGCAAACAGAGGCTATGCCACCAAATGCAAAAGAGCTTTCCATACATAATACAATTGTCATGAAGGGAGTGCTCTCCAGCCTACGCTTGTGAGGAGACAGTGAATCAGTAGATTCCAAGCCTTTCGCTCTGCCACGTCTCTGCCACGTCTCCAGATCACGGTGACTCCTACAGACTATGATACTGCACCTGTGCCATGCAAAGCAGCATCATGAATATGCATAAATATGTGGGACTGGTGTAATTTCTCTGAGTTATGGGATGTGACAGGCAAGGAGCATACATCAGGTAAAGCACAACTGACAAATTAATAATCCCTTTCTCCACATTACAGCGTTTTACATGTCTGTCGCAACACGCATATACGCATTCATACACTCATTTAGACACTGGATATCCCTCTGACAATACACATGTGCACACACACTCACACAGACACACAGGCAGGCACAGTTTTGCTATGTACTGTAGTCCTATAAATGTTCCTCATCAATCTACACACAATACCCCATAATGACAAAGCAAAAACAGGATTTTTAGAAATGTCCAGCTCAAGGAAGTCTTGGTGGTTCCCAACTTCTTCCATTTAAGAATGATGGAGACCACTGTGTTCTTGGGGACCTTCATTGCTGCAGACATTTTTTGTTACCCTTCCCCAGATCTGTGCCTCGACACAATCTTGTCTCGGAGCTCTACGGACAATTCCTTCGACTTCATGGCTTTGGTTTTTGCTCTGACATGCACTGTCAACTGTGGAACCTTATGTAGACAGATGTGTGCCTTTCCAAATCATGTCCAATCAATCAAGTTGTAGAAACATCTCATGGATGATCATTGTACACAGGATGCACCTGAGCTCAATTTCGAGTCTCATAGCAAAGGGTCTGAATACTTATGTAAATAAGGTATTTCTGCAAAAATGTCTAAAAAGCTGTTTTCGCTTTGTCATTATGGGGTATTGTGCACAGACTGCTGAGGATTTGTATTTATTTAATCCATTTTAGAATAAGGCTGTAAATAAAGAAAATGTGGAAAAAGTCAAGTGGTCTGAATACTCTCCCGAAGGCACTGTAGACCAATAATGTCCAATAAATACAAACAGTGTGTTTGTCAAAAAATAACACTATGTGTTTCTTTTCACATAAAAGATGCACCCCGTAAATGTAAGAAACGCATACATTAGGCATGAGGCTTGTCAGATGCACCCAATTACTCAATGCAAATAGGGGGACTGGGGGGAAAAAATCTAGAGTCCACAGTGGCAGAGAGAGAAACAAAGACTGCCACCACCAAGCAACACATTAGCTAGTCGTCCTACATGAGCGACAATAGTGATAGGGATATGTTTAAAATCAGTTTACTGATAGGACACTGCTGATTTAGAAAAAACAGCTCATGGACACACACTCATCAAATCAAATCAAAATTCACCTTACAGTGAAATTCTTACTTAAATTAACCAACAATGAAGTTTTAAGAAAAATAAGTGTTAAGTAAAAAATAGATAAGTAAAAACTATAAATAACAAGTAATTAAAGAGCAGCAGTAAAAAAAAAAACAGTAGTGAGGCTATATACAGGAGGTACCGGTACAGAGTCAATGTGGGGGGGCACTGGTTAGTCGAGGTAATTTAGATAATATGTATATGTAGGTAGTGACTATGCATAGATAATGAACAGAGAGTAGCAGCAGCGTAATAGAGGGGATGGAACACATACAGAGATGCACACAGAGGTCTTTGTGGTTGTGTATGAAGATGAGGGGCTATTATAATGATAGAGCAGTGAGTTCCCATTAGTTAAAGGTGCAATATGCAGAAATCGCTCCACCATTTCCTGTTTGCTAAAATTCTAGTAGTTCGCCTAATTTCAATTTATGTGACAAAACAAGCAGTCAAAGTGTAGAGAATCATTTTACCATCTAAACCGCTGTGAAATATATTTTCAATAACCAAAACTATTGTATTTTCAGCTGTTTGAACCTGGTGTACAAAACCGAAAGTAAAAGACGTAAAAACTAAACTGAAGAACAGGAAGCATAGAAATAGCGCAGATACAGTAGAACATATCTGCCGCTTCTTAGACTAAAACTCACATTTCTATGTGAATTTGGTCGGGTCTCCCAAAAAAAGTTAGATATTGCAGCTTTAACGGTCAGCGCTTGTGATAAGGGTCAGCGCCCTGTAGCTGGAGCATAAAAAGAGAGGATTCTGATTGGTCGATTCATAAGGGACTGCTCCCCTTTAATGAAGATGGGCTATGCTCCACATAATACTACCAGCACAGGAGAGGGTTGTCACATCATTGGCTGTAGATCTAGAATTCCAATAATCAATTGAAATGATTATTGAGACAAAATATGTCACGTTTAGAAATATACTGTAAGTTCAAACGAACAGGTGCATTCAGACAGACATACAGACATACACACTCCCTGAACTGAAAAAACATAGCCATGTACGCTTTGTATGTACACACACACAAACACACACACACACGCTGCCACTAGCGCATCAGAGAGCGCCAATTTACAGATGCTAGCGTACTGTACTCGCCCCTGCCTCCTCACCTCTCTTCTCGCCCCTTTTACTATCCTCACTTTACCTCCTTCCCCCACTCACATCCTCTGTGCTGCCACACACACACCCAAGGGGAGGACACACTGCTCATACCACCCAGGAAATTAACTTGACATTTGATGCAGACAAAAAAAAAAAAAAAATGGGGGGGGGGAGACAAAGTGTACCCATGCAGAGATAGGGCCTAGTAGGATATAAACCCAGCCCCCCTCTCCTAAACCCAGCAACACATTCAAGGGGATTTCAGTGGTCTACAGATGGCACCGGGGTGTCTGCAGAAAATGAGCTCCATGGTTTCCAGTCCTCCTCTAACTTTCTCCATCTGCGTTTTCTATCACTTCATTCAGTTTTCATATCCAATCCATTACCTTCTATTTGTATGATGGGAGGTTGAGAGAGATAACAGACATTAGCAGAGGACTTGATTATGTCTATGCTTGCGCGCATAATTGCGCCCCACCCTTTCGGCACACACAAATATTTAAATGAGATTGAATGCAGGATTTTTCATAGAAATGTAACATTCAGCTTCTACTGTTGTGGATGTCATATAGCTTCCAGTGCATTTGTTTAGTAAAAACACACACACACACACACACACACACACACACACACACACACACACACACACACACACACACACACACACACACACACACACACACACACACAGGCGATGGCCCAGACAGTGTCTGTCTCGGTCCCCCCTCCATTAGACATGCAAGAATGTTAACGTCATTATGCATTATTGTAAGTGTCTGTCTGTGCCCTCCCCCTTCTCTCAATCACCATATTGTGTCTGAGGTTTAGTCCAGACGTGTGTGTGTGTGTGTGTGTGTGTGTGTGTGTGTGTGTGTGTGTGTGTGTGTGTGTGTGTGTGTGTGTGTGTGTGTATGTGTGTGTATGTGTGTGTGTGTGTGTGTGTGTGGGGGGGGGGGGGGGGGGGGGGGGTGGTTTATGCGTGTGTGCTTGGGCACACATGATGAATCGCCAACTGAGGATAATAGGTGCCAGCGTACAACACATCTTTTGGATGTCCATAAGCAAAAATCTACACCTGTCAATCTGACCAATAAGGGGAAAGCCGTTATTATCATGTAATAAATGTGTAATAAACACACAATAGCTAGCGGCAAGGTTAAAGCATTAACCAAAGAAAAAAGTAGGTCATTTATAAAATGTATTTATATGAAAGCTGCTATTTCATTTAAATGATTTACTTTCCATCTATCATTTTAATATTTCCTATTCGTCATGTAATTCCATATTTCATGCCTGGATGCGATCCTTCCCCCATGCTATATATATCAGCTGAGGCTCCTGCCGCTTTGTGATAGCACATTCTATCCTGTCCACGGCACAAAACCGCAACATATACTTATTTTTTTCTCATTTTGATACACGGAATTACCAGGGGTAGGGCATTGGGGTGGGTTTGACAAAATCATTAGTTATCCATTTATAATTAAAAGGAATAAAACTGCAGTTGTATTTTTTTTCGTTTAATATCCAAGTGGCCATCAGTGGAGTGTGTAGTAGCGCTGCGTAGGTAGGGTTTTTCCTACATCATCTTTTTACTGTGAGAACAAAGGATATGCACATCATAAAATCATGCAAATGAATGCAAATCGCTGTCAGCGAAGAGAGGGAAGGTGGCAGGAGGGAGGGGAGTTTGCAGAAACCAAGATGGGTGGTAGGCAAGCCTCTTCTGCCCCGAACAATTTAAGATATAGCTTCTTTTTTTTAAAGGTGTTGATGGCCCAATATATTGCTTAATTTAGCTCTGTCTTATCCCAAACCAGTCTTTTTAGTCTTTGTTGTGTACAGAAGTGCTTTTGAATATCCCCCCTTTGGGCCTGGATAGACTTGCCTAAGACAATGCAAAGCCCAAACAAGAGGCACCTGCCATCTTCTCCCTCCTTCCCTCCTTATTCACCTCCCTTTTTAATCTTTTAAAGCAACATTTTGAATAAATGTTCTTTGAGAATTACATATTTTATTCTCAATTCATGTTTTCATCTGCTGAATGTAGTGGATAGAAAAGAAAATGTGTCTCTTGTGTTTTGATGGAAGAGAGCAGGTTAGGGAGGGAGGGAGGGCAGGGCAGTGCTGTGTGTATAGAGCATCAGAGAAATGCAAAACAGATCCTACTAACGCCACGGCTAATGAAAGTGTCCCCTCTACCCCCATTCGCTCACTTCAACCTTATCAAAATTGTGTCATTTTCCTGAGTGCGTTCATTAAGCCTAAGGGAGGGGGATTAAGGCTGACAACGGCTCCTTCCCTTTCCTTACCCTCAGACCCTTTCGAAAATCACATATTCACAGTGTATTCCTGGATATTCATGTCAGCGTACACCATGCACATTGAGATTTTTTTAACGCATTATATATCTTTATAATGAGGAAACTGTACAGAGGCCAACATGTCCACATTGTCTGAAACTTTGCTCATGCAGGTGTTATGTGTAAAAAAAAGAAGTATTTTGACAGTAATTGTTTAAAAAAACAATTTGTGGTGCCTTTCGACTGCTCAGGGTTTTCAAATGAGAGATGGCTTACCGGCAGGTTGCAGATCTACCATTCTGTTTCAATCTGACCAAGGATGGCACACCAACTGTCAACAGCATTTCAATATAATTCACACATTTAGGATCATTTTGATTGCTCTAATTTTGAACAGTAGTTTGTTGTGTTTTAATGAAGTTAGATATCATTTTCAAAAACAGCTTTAGAGACTATCCACTTAAACATCTAGTCTGTATAACTGTGTGTAAAAGACGTAGACTATGTGTGAGTAGGTTTACATTGTGCTCAGAGCTGCCCGTATTTCAGCTATGATCAGTGATTTGTGTGCAGTAACATATTAAAGAACACTCTCACACACACACACACACACACACACACACACACACACACACACACACACACACACACACACACACACACACACACACACACACACACACACACACACACACACACACACACACACACACACACACACACACACACACACACACACACACACAAACACTGTACCATGCTTTAATCATGCAAACGCATGCAGGGGACATTATGTCCTGTGGCCTAGCGTTAATGACATGGAGGCTGCATGCAGGTATACAGATGTAGGATCTTAATTTGATCACCCTGTTGCAGGAGAACTTTCAGACTTGATTTTCCCTTATGAAAAATGTATCAACCCCTACAAGTATGGACTTTAAATTATAATCCACATAAAAATTCGAATTTCCTGTGGCTGCAAGTTATTTTTCCTGCTGCAGCAAACTGGCTCAAATTAAGATCCTACGTCTGTATTCTGGAAGGTCTACTCTAGGGAAACACAGGCTGTGCCTTATGAACGGCAACACCTAACAATTGCTCTCTGTCATACTGGATTTCATTAGTGCTAAATTAGTACAAGTAATGCTGTGCCATATACAAACGTAATAGGATATAAACACACAGGATATTGTGCATTTTCATGGTTGCTATTCTATAAATCGAATACATATATACAGTATATATGTGTAACCACTGCCCATAGAGCATACAGCACATTGAAACACAAGGCAATCATTGTAATTTGGATATTGTCAGGGAGTATTACTGAAGGATAGAAATGAGAGGCTGTAGTAGCTCTGTTTCCAGGGGGAATGTTTCAGAAGTGTCACTGCACATCTTCATCTGAGAGATGAAAATAGTCATCCCTTCTTGTTTGGGCTTTGACCCCATGATCCCTACCATGCTCTCACACAGGCAATGGCTGATGGGAGGTTGGACATCGCTCTGACTCCTAAAAAGCATAGCGGGCCAGTTACCTTGCATTGCAGTCTATCTAAATAATGCAGCGGTGGATATAGTGGTCTAACGACACTGACACACTGCTTTTAAGATGGTGACATGAATGCTATGGTACTGTTGTAGACACATCCTGATAAAAGGTAGATGTAGTATTTTGGAGAGGACTGTGGATAAAGCCCACATTCACATTTGCTAAGCATTTGAACTATAGTGAACCCAAAGCAATGGCCCGATACTGAAGGATTCTGATTAACAGTATACATCTAAACTCTTAGAAAAAACGATTCCACAAGTGTTCTTTGGCTGTCGCCATAGGAGAACCCCTTTTGGTTCCAGGTAGAACCCTTTTTGGTTCCAGGTAGAACTCTTCTGGGTTCCATGTAGAATCCTCTGTGAAAGGGTCCTACCTGGAACCAAAAAGGGTTCTACCTGGAACCAAAATGGGTTCTTTAAAGGGTTCAGTGTTCTCCTGTGGGGAGAGTGTACCTTCCTCCTGACTTTTATGTCCACAGCACAATGCGTTCCTGAAAACCTGTATGGCAAACTTTACTCACACAATTGACTGGAGTTTTTTAGTTTGGTTTTGACCAAACACCAACCAGAGGGACAATAGCGTATGACCTTGTCAACAGACAACACTGGCTACAACGTAAATGGCATCCTTCTAAAGAGAGGTACTGTATAGTTACATTGGATACACACAATATTACCATGCCAGGGTGCTTGCTATTCATACCAAACAATGGAACCACATGCTTGGTCTGAAAAATGTATATTTTTGGTATCTGATCACACATCTTTGGCGTTGACTGTATCATTGGCAAAAATCGAAACTAGTGATTTGATAACAATGCTCTCTATGATGGCTATAGGTCTGGGAGTTTAAATGGTGAGTAGTGACTCTGCCGCTGACTCTCCTGCACGGCGACTCGGCCTGCCCTCCCTAATTGGCCCTTCAGAGCACTCCACCGATAGAGGGAGAGTAGAGGGAGTAATTACAGTGGGCACACTACCACATGCTGAGGCCTATGGGTGCTGACATCGCCCTCTCTCTTGAACCCTTTAATTTTACATCGCACAATAAGTATTTTACTTGAATTCCAAGACCTACAAACAGCCTTTTGGAGTAACCAGAATATTCTGAATGGTACTAGAGGTAATCTCTTGGTATTGTCTGGTACTGTTTGGAGAGTGTGAGTGAGATCGGTATTTTTAGCTATTGAAATATTTTTTATGACAGAGTTGTATTTCTACAGATTTAGCATGTGGTGCATAGCACGCACATTAAATAGCTCAAGAAATTAACATATTGTCAATCTCTCCAGCTGTGTTTGAGATGGTTTTAGGAAGGCTGAGGTCAAAGGTCAAATCAAGGATTTTTTTCTTTTTTCTGCCAATACTGAGTAAATAGGCCATTCAAAAATCACGAATAATACCTTCCGCAACACATCACTAAAGCAAGCTAATTTCATAGATCGACCAATATGGCTGTGCAACTAAAATGCTACATCCACACATCATCCACACATCATGTGGGGAGTAATACGGGAATGTTCCAAATGACCTCGCCAAGAACGCTGCCTGCTTGTACATCATTTGCAATGACTGTAGCCATTTGCATTAGATTGTTATGGGGTACACCTTTTAGACTGTGAGTTTGTGCTGATGATAAACAGTGAATGCTAGCCTCTGCCCCCCTGTAACCCTGGTCTTGGTACGGACCAGAGGGCAGAGGAATGGGTCATGGGATTTGATATTGCTCATGGCCACGTTACCTGAGCTTCCCTCAACCAGTGTTTTTCTGTTTACTGTGTTCCCTGGACTGCTACGAACATCCAAACCAGTGTTTTTCTGTTTACTGTGTTCCCTGGACTGCTACGAACATCCAAACCAGTGTTTTTCTGTTTACTGTGTTCCCTGGACTGCTACGAACATCCAAACCAGTGTTTTTCTGTTTACTGTGTTCCCTGGACTGCTACGAACATCCAAACCAGTGTTTTTCTGTTTACTGTGTTCCCTGGACTGCTACGAACATCCAAACCAGTGTTTTTCTGTTTACTGTGTTCCCTGGACTGCTACGAACATCCAAACCAGTGTTTTTCTGTTTACTGTGCTCGCTGGACTGCTACGAACATCCAAACCAGTGTTTTTTTGTTTACTGTGTTCCCTGGACTGCTACGAACATCCAAACCAGTGTTTTTTTGTTTACTGTGTTTCCTGGACTGCTACGAACATCCAAACCAGTGTTTTTTTGTTTACTGTGTTCCCTGGACTGCTACGAACATCCAAACCAGTGTTTTTCTGTTTACTGTGTTCCCTGGACTGCTACGAACATCCAAACCAGTGTTTTTTTGTTTACTGTGTTCCCTGGACTGCTACGAACATCCAAACCAGTGTTTTTTTGTTTACTGTGTTCCCTGGACTGCTACGAACATCCAAACCAGTGTTTTTCTGTTTACTGTGCTCCCTGGACTGCTACGAACATCCAAGGGTTTACTCTGACATTCTCCATATAGCCTAACTTTTACTCACTCACATGCAAATACATTTTAACAAAACAAATATGTATCTTGTTTTGGTGATTACTGAACAATTCATTTATACATTTATAATTAGTAGGTTTTGTTATCTGTTTTATTAACAAACCTTTTTTATTATCTTTGTATGTTGTTTTGTGTGTTGGGGTTTTCATATAAGCCCTTGGGCTTCCAACCACATGTGCACAATTGTTTTATTTGTATTGTTGTCTATCAATTGTTTTATTTGTATTGTTGTCTATCAATTGTTTTCTTTGGCGCAAATATACAGTATATATATTTTTTTTAAATCAACACAGAGGATAACTTTGCTGCGGGTTTGCAGAGACACACATGCTCAAACACACATGTACACACGCTCACATGAAGATGAACAGAGTGCACACACACACACATAACACACACCGCATGGTCAGTTTGGCATTTGCTTCTTTGTATTTTTTGGGGGCCCGTTGGCTTTCTAACCTGAGCTCATGTTGGTTCAGCGGTAGGCAAAGTCCCAGACGAACATGTCCATTTGGCCTCTCTCCTGAGATGGGGAATCAGGGCCATATTTCTCCAACCCTGCAACACGAGGGAACACACACACAGAGGCAAGGTTGTAAATGTAAAGTTTTCCATGCAGCCACTAACATTTACATGTCAGATATCGTTTCTAGACAAAATCACAATGAACATGTTCCCTCAATGCAGAGGAGAGAGGTGATCACATGACTCTTGTCAACAGAGGTAGCATTTACCATCGCTAAGTTTGCTCTGCCGTATTCAAATTGGCAATAACTTCACGAGAATGTCGGCTCAACCTTTACATACGGCCACAAATAGCAGCTGAAACACCTTGATGTCACGTGACCGCTTCGCACCACTTAGAAACGGCTTTAAGATCCTTCAGTGAAAAATGGTGGTACTGTCAGTTGACTGAAGATATTTTCCAGAGTTACATCTTTAAATGCTTTTTCTATGTGTCATTAAATGAACCCACAGTGGCCTACTCAGATAGGTACAACATTGTTCTTTTGAATGGCGGTTAAAAATGAATAGCAGCAGCAGGGGTATGTACTACAACTATTTATCCTGCTATCAGTCACTTGATCCTAATCCCCCGCCTACATGTACATATCTACCTCAAATTACTCTAGTATACCTCTACATTCAAATGTGGTGCTGAACACTGACCCTGTATACAGCTTCCTCATTTATTTTGTATTTTTCATGATATCTTTTATTATTTAAGTTATACTATTTTGATATTGATTACTGCAATTTGGGTTAGGGCTTGCATGTGAAGCATTTCACTCTACTTGTGCATGTGACAATACAAGTTGAATTTGAACTGTACTGTATTACATGAATGGTAACCCAGACTGGTCTTGTCAAGAGACGTTTTGTTGCATACCGAGGCTCCATGAGCTGCCATGTTGTTGACCCCTGTCCCCCGGAACCCTGACCCCAGTCTTTGGACAGAAGAAGTCTGGAGTGGGGAAGTGGGGTCTAGACCCTGTTCTGGGGAGCACATGGCCCTCTGGGGTCAAGGGTGAACTCTCCAACCCACCAAGGAGAATCTCATTTATATCTACTTTTCAGAGGGAACAGCATCAATAGTCATGTCCTTCACAGCACAGAGAATGGATAAGTCCACAAACAATGGAAACTCACGCCAGAACAATATATGAAGTCCTCAAACCATATCTCTGCAATAGCTCTCCATAAAGAAGGTCACCATTGACACCTGGATCCGGTCAACCAAATGTGTTGACATTCATACTACAATTGAGTGAAGCCAGAGCCAGAGTTCTTGCAAAGTTAATTTGAGTAGCTACCAATGATGAACAAGGGACATGATTGATGAGGCATTGCATTACGGCATTAAACACATACTATGATAATTTAGAAGAAATGTGTTTACATCAATAGCTGAAGATGTCTGTATAGCAACACTGGAATGGGTATTTTCATCCTACTGTCTAAACACGATGTCTTGTGTCCACAGCTTTACAATATGTGTTATCTTTATCTCAAGTATCTTTCCAGGGTCTCAGAGAGTTCTGTTGTGTGTCCATGTGATGGTCTGGCCTTCCTGACAGACGTCAACAGGAGACTGACAGCTGCCAGTTCTTATAAAGCCTCCATGTCAAACCAGGATGAACACACACACACACACACACACACACACACACACACACACACACACACACACACACACACACACACACACACACACACACACACACACACACACACACACACACACACACACACACACACACACACGTAGATACACACTACACACACAGACTCCCACACACACACAACACACGTACATACACACAGAGACACACACACACACAGAGACACACACACACACACACACACACACACACACACACACACACACACACACACACACACACACTCACACACAGACTCACACACACACACACACACACACACACACACACACACACACACACACACACACACACACACACACACACACACACACACACACACACACACTCACACACAGACTCTCACACACACACACACACACACACACACACACACACACACACACACACACACACACACACACACACACACACACACACACGTATATACACACACGTACTGTATACAGGAAAATGGGTACAACAGTAATCTAAAATAAGATGAATCTATCTCTCTTTCAGAACAAATGAACAACATTAACAATATGTTATTATCAAGTATTCCTATTTATTGATAGGAAATCAAGAACAATTGAACAGATATCACTGGCATAAATCCCAAAATATGACAACGTAAAACATTACGTAAGACCACAGAAGTGTGAAGGACAATTATAGCATTGGAGCATTGATTTATTCATGACAATAATATTACGTGGAATTCATACGAGACAAATTTAAATCTGTGCTCTGAACCTGCTGAACAAAGCATGTGATTCCTGAAGACAAATCTAAGGACTGAATCTAGATAAGTGATTTCACTTTATGATTCATTCAAATGTATTGGACAGACTCACACACACTCTCTCTCTTACTGTCTTTCTTTTTGTTTTACTACCTTTATTTCTAAGTGTGCTAGTATGTTCCTGTGGTTCTGTGGTTAACCGAGTCTGTGTGTTCATAGCCCTACGGCAGGGTTTAGGGTAACTGCTTGGCACCCCCCACCCCACCCCATTCCCTTTATGGCTTGTGAGGCTTGTCTCTTAGCATCTCTCTCCTGTACACCCCCATCCCCCTCCTCTCGCTATGCGGCTACTGGCCTACATGCAGGGAATTACTGTGCCACAGAAGCTCAGATACTAAGACAACCATTATGGAGACAGAGCACTGTGGCACAGGTCGACACAAAAGCTTGAATTCAAAAACCCATACAGAAACAAACACAGACATAGTCACATTCACACTGTTTGTATACAGTGCCCATTAATGTTACGCTAAATTTCAATTTACAATCCTGATATTATGAATGTTATCAGAGTCTGACTTGCATTTTCTGTCTCATTTCCTTGAGGTAATAATCCATTAGCAGAGGCTCAACCACGCATCCGTTTAATTATCCTGCCTTCTCTAGGAGCCTGCTGGGGCGTACCACGCATCCGTTTAATTATCCTGCCTTCTCTAGGAGCCTGCTGGGGCATACCACGCAGCCGCTTAATTATCCTGCCTTCTCTAGGAGCCTGCTGGGGTGTACCACGCAGCCGTTTAATTATCCTGCCTTCTCTAGGAGCCTGCTGGGGTGTACCACGCAGCCGTTTAATTATCCTGCCTTCTCTAGGAGCCTGCTGGGAAGTACCACGCATCCGTTTAATTATCCTGCCTTCTCTAGGAGTCTGCTGGGGGTATATCACGCATCCGTTTAATTATCCTGCCTTCTCTAGGAGCCTGCTGGGGCGTACCACGCAGCCGTTTAATTATCCTGCCTTCTCTAGGAGCCTGCTGGGGTGAACCACGCATCCGTTTAATTATCCTGCCTTCTCTAGGAGCCTGCTGGGGGCATACCACGCATCCGTTTAATTATCCTGCCTTCTCTAGGAGCCTGCTGGGGCGTACCACGCAGCCGTTTAATTATCCTGCCTTCTCTAGGAGCCTGCTGGGGTGTACCACGCAGCCGTTTAATTATCCTGCCTTCTCTAGGAGCCTGCTGGGGGCGTACCACGCATCCGTTTAATTATCCTGCCTTCTCTAGGAGCCTGCTGGGGGCATACCACGCATCCGTTTAATTATCCTGCCTTCTCTAGGAGCCAGCTGGGGCGTACCACGCATCCGTTTAATTATCCTGCCTTCTCTAGGAGCCCGCTGGGGTGTACCACACATCCGTTTAATTATCCTGCCTTCTCTAGGAGCCTGCTGGGGGCATACCACGCATCCGTTTAATTATCCTGCCTTCTCTAGGAGCCTGCTGGGGGCGTACCACGCATCCGTTTAATTATCCTGCCTTCTCTAGGAGCCTGCTGGGGTGTACCACGCAGCCGTTTAATTATCCTGCCTTCTCTAGGAGCCTGCTGGGGTGTACCACGCATCCGTTTAATTATCCTGCCTTCTCTAGGAGCATGCTGGGGCGTACCACGCATCCGTTTAATTATCCTGCCTTCTCTAGGAGCATGCTGGGGCGTACCACGCATCCGTTTAATTATCCTGCCTTCTCTAGGAGCCTGCTGGGGAATTCCACTCATCCGTTTAATTATCCTGCCTTCTCTCGGAGCCTGCTGGGGGCGTACCACGCATCCGTTTAATTATCCTGCCTTCTCTAGGAGCCTGCTGGGGGCGTACCACGCATCCGTTTAATTATCCTGCCTTCTCTAGGAGCCTGCTGGGGGCGTACCACGCATCCGTTTAATTATCCTGCCTTCTCTAGGAGCCTGCTGGGGTGTACCACGCATCCGTTTAATTATCCTGCCTTCTCTAGGAGCCTGCTGGGGGCGTACCACGCATCCGGTTAATTATCCTGCCTTCTCTAGGAGCCTGCTGGGGTGTACCACGCAGCCGTTTAATTATCCTGCCATCTCTAGGAGCCTGCTGGGGCGTACCACGCATCCGTTTAATTATCCTGCCTTCTCTAGGAGCCTGCTGGGGCGTACCACGCATCCGTTTAATTATCCTGCCTTCTCTAGGAGCCTGCTGGGGTGTACCACGCATCTGTTTAATTATCCTGCCTTCTCTAGGAGCCTGCTGGGGCGTACCACGCATCCGTTTAATTATCCTGCCTTCTCTAGGAGCCTGCTGGGGCGTACCACGCATCCGTTTAATTATCCTGCCTTCTCTAGGAGCCTGCTGGGGTGTACCACGCATCCGTTTAATTATCCTGCCTTCTCTAGGAGCCTGCTGGGGTGTACCACGCAGCCGTTTAATTATCCTGCCTTCTCTAGGAGCCTGCTGAGGCGTACCACGCATCCGTTTAATTATCCTGCCTTCTCTAGGAGCCTGCTGGGGCGTACCACGCATCTGTTTAATTATCCTGCCTTCTCTAGGAGCCTGCTGGGGTGTACCACGCATCCGTTTAATTATCCTGCCTTCTCTAGGAGCCTGCTGGGGAATTCCACGCATCCGTTTAATTATCCTGCCTTCTCTAGGAGCCTGCTGGGGCGTACCACGCATCCGTTTAATTATCCTGCCTTCTCTAGGAGCCTGCTGGGGCGTACCACGCATCTGTTTAATTATCCTGCCTTCTCTAGGAGCCTGCTGGGGTGTACCACGCATCCGTTTAATTATCCTGCCTTCTCTAGGAGCCTGCTGGGGAATTCCACGCATCCGTTTAATTATCCTGCCTTCTCTAGGAGCCTGCTGGGGTGTACCACGCAGCCGTTTAATTATCCTGCCTTCTCTAGGAGCCTGCTGGGGTGTACCACGCATCCGTTTAATTATCCTGCCTTCTCTAGGAGCCTGCTGGGGGTGTACCACGCATCCGTTTAATTATCCTGCCTTCTCTAGGAGCATGCTGGGGCGTACCACGCATCCGTTTAATTATCCTGCCTTCTCTAGGAGCATGCTGGGGCGTACCACGCATCCGTTTAATTATCCTGCTTTCTCTAGGAGCCTGCTGGGGAATTCCACTCATCCGTTTAATTATCCTGCCTTCTCTCGGAGCCTGCTGGGGGCGTACCACGCATCCGTTTAATTATCCTGCCTTCTCTAGGAGCCTGCTGGGGGCGTACCACGCATCCGTTTAATTATCCTGCCTTCTCTAGGAGCCTGCTGGGGGCGTACCACGCATCCGTTTAATTATCCTGCCTTCTCTAGGAGCCTGCTGGGGTGTACCACGCATCCGTTTAATTATCCTGCCTTCTCTAGGAGCCTGCTGGGGGCGTACCACGCATCCGGTTAATTATCCTGCCTTCTCTAGGAGCCTGCTGGGGTGTACCACGCAGCCGTTTAATTATCCTGCCATCTCTAGGAGCCTGCTGGGGCGTACCACGCATCCGTTTAATTATCCTGCCTTCTCTAGGAGCCTGCTGGGGCGTACCACGCATCCGTTTAATTATCCTGCCTTCTCTAGGAGCCTGCTGGGGTGTACCACGCATCTGTTTAATTATCCTGCCTTCTCTAGGAGCCTGCTGGGGTGTACCACGCATCCGTTTAATTATTCTGCCTTCTCTAGGAGCCTGCTGGGGCGTACCACGCATCCGTTTAATTATCCTGCCTTCTCTAGGAGCCTGCTGGGGTGTACCACGCATCCGTTTAATTATCCTGCCTTCTCTAGGAGCCTGCTGGGGTGTACCACGCAGCCGTTTAATTATCCTGCCTTCTCTAGGAGCCTGCTGAGGCGTACCACGCATCCGTTTAATTATCCTGCCTTCTCTAGGAGCCTGCTGGGGCGTACCACGCATCTGTTTAATTATCCTGCCTTCTCTAGGAGCCTGCTGGGGTGTACCACGCATCCGTTTAATTATCCTGCCTTCTCTAGGAGCCTGCTGGGGAATTCCACGCATCCGTTTAATTATCCTGCCTTCTCTAGGAGCCTGCTGGGGCGTACCACGCATCCGTTTAATTATCCTGCCTTCTCTAGGAGCCTGCTGGGGCGTACCACGCATCTGTTTAATTATCCTGCCTTCTCTAGGAGCCTGCTGGGGTGTACCACGCATCCGTTTAATTATCCTGCCTTCTCTAGGAGCCTGCTGGGGCGTACCACGCATCCGTTTAATTATCCTGCCTTCTCTAGGAGCCTGCTGGGGCGTACCACGCATCCGTTTAATTATCCTGCCTTCTCTAGGAGCCTGCTGGGGTGTACCACGCATCCGTTTAATTATCCTGCCTTCTCTAGGAGCCTGCTGGGGTGTACCACGCAGCCGTTTAATTATCCTGCCTTCTCTAGGAGCCTGCTGAGGCGTACCACGCATCCGTTTAATTATCCTGCCTTCTCTAGGAGCCTGCTGGGGCGTACCACGCATCTGTTTAATTATCCTGCCTTCTCTAGGAGCCTGCTGGGGTGTACCACGCATCCGTTTAATTATCCTGCCTTCTCTAGGAGCCTGCTGGGGAATTCCACGCATCCGTTTAATTATCCTGCCTTCTCTAGGAGCCTGCTGGGGCGTACCACGCATCCGTTTAATTATCCTGCCTTCTCTAGGAGCCTGCTGGGGCGTACCACGCATCTGTTTAATTATCCTGCCTTCTCTAGGAGCCTGCTGGGGTGTACCACGCATCCGTTTAATTATCCTGCCTTCTCTAGGAGCCTGCTGGGGAATTCCACGCATCCGTTTAATTATCCTGCCTTCTCTAGGAGCCTGCTGGGGTGTACCACGCAGCCGTTTAATTATCCTGCCTTCTCTAGGAGCCTGCTGGGGTGTACCACGCATCCGTTTAATTATCCTGCCTTCTCTAGGAGCCTGCTGGGGGTGTACCACGCATCCGTTTAATTATCCTGCCTTCTCTAGGAGCATGCTGGGGCGTACCACGCATCCGTTTAATTATCCTGCCTTCTCTAGGAGCATGCTGGGGCGTACCACGCATCCGTTTAATTATCCTGCTTTCTCTAGGAGCCTGCTGGGGAATTCCACTCATCCGTTTAATTATCCTGCCTTCTCTCGGAGCCTGCTGGGGGCGTACCACGCATCCGTTTAATTATCCTGCCTTCTCTAGGAGCCTGCTGGGGGCGTACCACGCATCCGTTTAATTATCCTGCCTTCTCTAGGAGCCTGCTGGGGGCGTACCACGCATCCGTTTAATTATCCTGCCTTCTCTAGGAGCCTGCTGGGGTGTACCACGCATCCGTTTAATTATCCTGCCTTCTCTAGGAGCCTGCTGGGGGCGTACCACGCATCCGGTTAATTATCCTGCCTTCTCTAGGAGCCTGCTGGGGTGTACCACGCAGCCGTTTAATTATCCTGCCATCTCTAGGAGCCTGCTGGGGCGTACCACGCATCCGTTTAATTATCCTGCCTTCTCTAGGAGCCTGCTGGGGCGTACCACGCATCCGTTTAATTATCCTGCCTTCTCTAGGAGCCTGCTGGGGTGTACCACGCATCTGTTTAATTATCCTGCCTTCTCTAGGAGCCTGCTGGGGTGTACCACGCATCCGTTTAATTATTCTGCCTTCTCTAGGAGCCTGCTGGGGCGTACCACGCATCCGTTTAATTATCCTGCCTTCTCTAGGAGCCTGCTGGGGTGTACCACGCATCCGTTTAATTATCCTGCCTTCTCTAGGAGCCTGCTGGGGTGTACCACGCAGCCGTTTAATTATCCTGCCTTCTCTAGGAGCCTGCTGAGGCGTACCACGCATCCGTTTAATTATCCTGCCTTCTCTAGGAGCCTGCTGGGGCGTACCACGCATCTGTTTAATTATCCTGCCTTCTCTAGGAGCCTGCTGGGGTGTACCACGCATCCGTTTAATTATCCTGCCTTCTCTAGGAGCCTGCTGGGGAATTCCACGCATCCGTTTAATTATCCTGCCTTCTCTAGGAGCCTGCTGGGGCGTACCACGCATCCGTTTAATTATCCTGCCTTCTCTAGGAGCCTGCTGGGGCGTACCACGCATCTGTTTAATTATCCTGCCTTCTCTAGGAGCCTGCTGGGGTGTACCACGCATCCGTTTAATTATCCTGCCTTCTCTAGGAGCCTGCTGGGGAATTCCACGCATCCGTTTAATTATCCTGCCTTCTCTAGGAGCCTGCTGGGGTGTACCACGCAGCCGTTTAATTATCCTGCCTTCTCTAGGAGCCTGCTGGGGTGTACCACGCATCCGTTTAATTATCCTGCCTTCTCTAGGAGCCTGCTGGGGGCGTACCACGCATCCGTTTAATTATCCTGCCTTCTCTAGGAGCCTGCTGGGGGCGTACCACGCATCCGTTTAATTATCCTGCCTTCTCTAGGAGCCTGCTGGGGTGTACCACGCATCCGTTTAATTATCCTGCCTTCTCTAGGAGCCTGCTGGGGGCGTACCACGAAACCGTTTAATTATCCTGCCTTCTCTAGGAGCCTGCTGGGGTGTACCACGCAGCCGTTTAATTTCCTGCCATCTCTAGGAGCCTGCTGGGGCGTACCACGCATCCGTTTAATTATCCTGCCTTCTCTAGGAGCCTGCTGGGGCGTACCACGCATCCGTTTAATTATCCTGCCTTCTCTAGGAGCCTGCTGGGGTGTACCACGCATCCGTTTAATTATCCTGCCTTCTCTAGGAGCCTGCTGGGGTGTACCACGCAGCCGTTTAATTATCCTGCCTTCTCCAGGAGCCTGCTGGAGTGTACCACGCATCCGTTTAATTATCCTGCCTTCTCTAGGAGCCTGCTGGGGCGTACCACGCATCCGTTTAATTATCCTGCCTTCTCTAGGAGCCTGCTGGGGTGTACCACGCATCCGTTTAATTATCCTGCCTTCTCTAGGAGCCTGCTGGGGCGTACCACGCATCCGTTTAATTATCCTGCCTTCTCTAGGAGCCTGCTGGGGTGTACCACGCATCCGTTGAATTATCCTGCCTTCTCTAGGAGCCTGCTGGGGTGTACCACGCAGCCGTTTAATTATCCTGCCTTCTCTAGGAGCCTGCTGGGGTGTACCACGCATCCGTTTAATTATCCTGCCTTCTCTAGGAGCCTGCTGGGGGCGTACCACGCATCCGTTTAATTATCCTGCCTTCTCTAGGAGCCTGCTGGGGGCGTACCACGCATCCGTTTAATTATCCTGCCTTCTCTAGGAGCCTGCTGGGGGCGTACCACGCATCCTTTTAATTATCCTGCCTTCTCTAGGAGCCTGCTGGGGGCGTACCACGCATCCTTTTAATTATCCTGCCTTCTCTAGGAGCCTGCTGGGGCATACCACGCAGCCGTTTAATTATCCTGCCTTCTCTAGGAGCCTGCTGGGGCATACCACGCATCCGTTTAATTATCCTGCCTTCTCTAGGAGCCTGCTGGGGGCATACCACACATCCGTTTAATTATCCTGCCTTCTCTAGGAGCCTGCTGGGGTGTACCACGCAGCCGTTTAATTATCCTGCCTTCTCTAGGAGCCTGCTGGGGCGTACCACGCATCCGTTTAATTATCCTGCCTTCTCTAGGAGCCTGCTGGGGGCATACCACACATCCGTTTAATTATCCTGCCTTCTCTAGGAGCCTGCTGGGGTGTACCACGCAGCCCTTTAATTATCCTGCCTTCTCTAGGAGCCTGCTGGTGTGTACCACGCATCCGTTTAATAATCCTGCATTCTCTAGGAGCCTGCTGGGGCGTACCACGCAGCCGTTTAATTATCCTGCCTTCTCTAGGAGCCTGCTGGGGCGTACCACGCATCCGTTTAATTATCCTGCCTTCTCTAGGAGCCTGCTGGGGTGTACCACGCATCTGTTTAATTATCCTGCCTTCTCTAGGAGCCTGCTGGGGTGTACCACGCATCCGTTTAATTATCCTGCCTTCTCTAGGAGCCTGCTGGGGCGTACCACGCATCCGTTTAATTATCCTGCCTTCTCTAGGAGCCTGCTGGGGTGTACCACGCATCCGTTTAATTATCCTGCCTTCTCTAGGAGCCTGCTGGGGTGTACCACGCAGCCGTTTAATTATCCTGCCTTCTCTAGGAGCCTGCTGAGGCGTACCACGCATCCGTTTAATTATCCTGCCTTCTCTAGGAGCCTGCTGGGGCGTACCACGCATCTGTTTAATTATCCTGCCTTCTCTAGGAGCCTGCTGGGGTGTACCACGCATCCGTTTAATTATCCTGCCTTCTCTAGGAGCCTGCTGGGGAATTCCACGCATCCGTTTAATTATCCTGCCTTCTCTAGGAGCCTGCTGGGGCGTACCACGCATCCGTTTAATTATCCTGCCTTCTCTAGGAGCCTGCTGGGGCGTACCACGCATCTGTTTAATTATCCTGCCTTCTCTAGGAGCCTGCTGGGGTGTACCACGCATCCGTTTAATTATCCTGCCTTCTCTAGGAGCCTGCTGGGGAATTCCACGCATCCGTTTAATTATCCTGCCTTCTCTAGGAGCCTGCTGGGGTGTACCACGCAGCCGTTTAATTATCCTGCCTTCTCTAGGAGCCTGCTGGGGTGTACCACGCATCCGTTTAATTATCCTGCCTTCTCTAGGAGCCTGCTGGGGGTGTACCACGCATCCGTTTAATTATCCTGCCTTCTCTAGGAGCATGCTGGGGCGTACCACGCATCCGTTTAATTATCCTGCCTTCTCTAGGAGCATGCTGGGGCGTACCACGCATCCGTTTAATTATCCTGCTTTCTCTAGGAGCCTGCTGGGGAATTCCACTCATCCGTTTAATTATCCTGCCTTCTCTCGGAGCCTGCTGGGGGCGTACCACGCATCCGTTTAATTATCCTGCCTTCTCTAGGAGCCTGCTGGGGGCGTACCACGCATCCGTTTAATTATCCTGCCTTCTCTAGGAGCCTGCTGGGGGCGTACCACGCATCCGTTTAATTATCCTGCCTTCTCTAGGAGCCTGCTGGGGTGTACCACGCATCCGTTTAATTATCCTGCCTTCTCTAGGAGCCTGCTGGGGGCGTACCACGCATCCGGTTAATTATCCTGCCTTCTCTAGGAGCCTGCTGGGGTGTACCACGCAGCCGTTTAATTATCCTGCCATCTCTAGGAGCCTGCTGGGGCGTACCACGCATCCGTTTAATTATCCTGCCTTCTCTAGGAGCCTGCTGGGGCGTACCACGCATCCGTTTAATTATCCTGCCTTCTCTAGGAGCCTGCTGGGGTGTACCACGCATCTGTTTAATTATCCTGCCTTCTCTAGGAGCCTGCTGGGGTGTACCACGCATCCGTTTAATTATCCTGCCTTCTCTAGGAGCCTGCTGGGGCGTACCACGCATCCGTTTAATTATCCTGCCTTCTCTAGGAGCCTGCTGGGGTGTACCACGCATCCGTTTAATTATCCTGCCTTCTCTAGGAGCCTGCTGGGGTGTACCACGCAGCCGTTTAATTATCCTGCCTTCTCTAGGAGCCTGCTGAGGCGTACCACGCATCCGTTTAATTATCCTGCCTTCTCTAGGAGCCTGCTGGGGCGTACCACGCATCTGTTTAATTATCCTGCCTTCTCTAGGAGCCTGCTGGGGTGTACCACGCATCCGTTTAATTATCCTGCCTTCTCTAGGAGCCTGCTGGGGAATTCCACGCATCCGTTTAATTATCCTGCCTTCTCTAGGAGCCTGCTGGGGCGTACCACGCATCCGTTTAATTATCCTGCCTTCTCTAGGAGCCTGCTGGGGCGTACCACGCATCTGTTTAATTATCCTGCCTTCTCTAGGAGCCTGCTGGGGTGTACCACGCATCCGTTTAATTATCCTGCCTTCTCTAGGAGCCTGCTGGGGAATTCCACGCATCCGTTTAATTATCCTGCCTTCTCTAGGAGCCTGCTGGGGTGTACCACGCAGCCGTTTAATTATCCTGCCTTCTCTAGGAGCCTGCTGGGGTGTACCACGCATCCGTTTAATTATCCTGCCTTCTCTAGGAGCCTGCTGGGGGCGTACCACGCATCCGTTTAATTATCCTGCCTTCTCTAGGAGCCTGCTGGGGGCGTACCACGCATCCGTTTAATTATCCTGCCTTCTCTAGGAGCCTGCTGGGGTGTACCACGCATCCGTTTAATTATCCTGCCTTCTCTAGGAGCCTGCTGGGGGCGTACCACGAAACCGTTTAATTATCCTGCCTTCTCTAGGAGCCTGCTGGGGTGTACCACGCAGCCGTTTAATTTCCTGCCATCTCTAGGAGCCTGCTGGGGCGTACCACGCATCCGTTTAATTATCCTGCCTTCTCTAGGAGCTTGCTGGGGCGTACCACGCATCCGTTTAATTATCCTGCCTTCTCTAGGAGCCTGCTGGGGTGTACCACGCATCCGTTTAATTATCCTGCCTTCTCTAGGAGCCTGCTGGGGTGTACCACGCAGCCGTTTAATTATCCTGCCTTCTCCAGGAGCCTGCTGGAGTGTACCACGCATCCGTTTAATTATCCTGCCTTCTCTAGGAGCCTGCTGGGGCGTACCACGCATCCGTTTAATTATCCTGCCTTCTCTAGGAGCCTGCTGGGGTGTACCACGCATCCGTTTAATTATCCTGCCTTCTCTAGGAGCCTGCTGGGGCGTACCACGCATCCGTTTAATTATCCTGCCTTCTCTAGGAGCCTGCTGGGGTGTACCACGCATCCGTTGAATTATCCTGCCTTCTCTAGGAGCCTGCTGGGGTGTACCACGCAGCCGTTTAATTATCCTGCCTTCTCTAGGAGCCTGCTGGGGTGTACCACGCATCCGTTTAATTATCCTGCCTTCTCTAGGAGCCTGCTGGGGGCGTACCACGCATCCGTTTAATTATCCTGCCTTCTCTAGGAGCCTGCTGGGGGCGTACCACGCATCCGTTTAATTATCCTGCCTTCTCTAGGAGCCTGCTGGGGGCGTACCACGCATCCTTTTAATTATCCTGCCTTCTCTAGGAGCCTGCTGGGGGCGTACCACGCATCCTTTTAATTATCCTGCCTTCTCTAGGAGCCTGCTGGGGCATACCACGCAGCCGTTTAATTATCCTGCCTTCTCTAGGAGCCTGCTGGGGCATACCACGCATCCGTTTAATTATCCTGCCTTCTCTAGGAGCCTGCTGGGGGCATACCACACATCCGTTTAATTATCCTGCCTTCTCTAGGAGCCTGCTGGGGTGTACCACGCAGCCGTTTAATTATCCTGCCTTCTCTAGGAGCCTGCTGGGGCGTACCACGCATCCGTTTAATTATCCTGCCTTCTCTAGGAGCCTGCTGGGGGCATACCACACATCCGTTTAATTATCCTGCCTTCTCTAGGAGCCTGCTGGGGTGTACCACGCAGCCCTTTAATTATCCTGCCTTCTCTAGGAGCCTGCTGGTGTGTACCACGCATCCGTTTAATAATCCTGCATTCTCTAGGAGCCTGCTGGGGCGTACCACGCAGCCGTTTAATTATCCTGCCTTCTCTAGGAGCCTGCCTGGGCGTACCACGCAGCCGTTTAATTATCCTGCCTTCTCTAGGAGCCTGCTGGGGTGTACCACGCATCCGTTTAATTATCCTGCCTTCTCTAGGAGCCTGCTGGGGCGTACCACGCATCCGTTTAATTATCCTGCCTTCTCTAGGAGCCTGCTGGGGTGTACCACGCATCCGTTTAATTATCCTGCCTTCTCTAGGAGCCTGCTGGGGTGTACCACGCTGCCGTTTAATTATCCTGCCTTCTCTAGGAGCCTGCTGGGGCGTACCACGCATCCGTTTAATTATCCTGCCTAGTCTAGGAGCATGCTGGGGTGTACCACGCAGCCGTTTAATTATCCTGCCTTCTCTAGGAGCCTGCTGGGGTGTACCACGCATCCGTTTAATTATCCTGCCTTCTCTAGGAGCCTGCTGGGGCGTACCACGCATCTGTTTAATTATCCTGCCTTCTCTAGGAGCCTGCTGGGGCGTACCACGCATCCGTTTAATTATCCTGCCTTCTCTAGGAGCCTGCTGGGGTGTACCACGCATCCGTTTAATTATCCTGCCTTCTCTAGGAGCCTGCTGGGGTGTACCACGCTGCCGTTTAATTATCCTGCCTTCTCTAGGAGCCTGCTGGGGTGTACCACGCATCCGTTTAATTATCCTGCCTTCTCTAGGAGCCTGCTGGGGTGTACCACGCTGCCGTTTAATTATCCTGCCTTCTCTAGGAGCCTGCTGGGGTGTACCACGCTGCCGTTTAATTATCCTGCCTTCTCTAGGAGCCTGCTGGGGCGTACCACGCATCCGTTTAATTATCCTGCCTAGTCTAGGAGCATGCTGGGGTGTACCACGCAGCCGTTTAATTATCCTGCCTTCTCTAGGAGCCTGCTGGGGTGTACCACGCATCCGTTTAATTATCCTGCCTTCTCTAGGAGCCTGCTGGGGCGTACCACGCAGCAGTTTAATTATCCTGCCTTCTCTAGGAGCCTGCTGGGGTGTACCACGCATCCGTTTAATTATCCTGCCTTCTCTAGGAGCCTGCTGGGGTGTACCACGCATCCGTTTAATTATCCTGCCTTCTCTAGGAGCCTGCTGGGGTGTACCACGCAGCCGTTTAATTATCCTGCCTTCTCTAGGAGCCTGCTGGTGCGTACCACGCAGCCGTTTAATAATCCTGCCTTCTCTAGGAGCCTGCTGGGGCGTACCACATATCCGTTTAATTATCCGGCCTTCTCTAGGAGCCTGCTGGGGTGTACAACGCATCCGTTTAATTATCCTGCCTTCTCTAGGAGCCCGCTGGGGCGTACCACGCAGCCGTTTAATTATCCTGCCTTCTCTAGGAGCCTGCTGGGGTGTACCACGCAGCCGTTTAATTATCCTGCCTTCTCTAGGAGCCTGCTGGGGTGTACCACGCAGCCGTTTAATTATCCTGCCTTCTCTAGGAGCCTGCTGGGGTGTACCACGCATCCGTTTAATTATCCTGCCTTCTCTAGGAGCCTGCTGGGGGCGTACCACGCATCCGTTTAATTATCCTGCCTTCTCTAGGAGCCTGCTGGGGGCGTACCACGCATCCGTTTAATTATCCTGCCTTCTCTAGGAGCCTGCTGGGGGCGTACCACGCATCCTTTTAATTATCCTGCCTTCTCTAGGAGCCTGCTGGGGCATACCACGCAGCCGTTTAATTATCCTGCCTTCTCTAGGAGCCTGCTGGGGCATACCACGCATCCGTTTAATTATCCTGCCTTCTCTAGGAGCCTGCTGGGGGCATACCACACATCCGTTTAATTATCCTGCCTTCTCTAGGAGCCTGCTGGGGTGTACCACGCAGCCGTTTAATTATCCTGCCTTCTCTAGGAGCCTGCTGGGGCGTACCACGCATCCGTTTAATTATCCTGCCTTCTCTAGGAGCCTGCTGGGGGCATACCACACATCCGTTTAATTATCCTGCCTTCTCTAGGAGCCTGCTGGGGTGTACCACGCAGCCCTTTAATTATCCTGCCTTCTCTAGGAGCCTGCTGGTGTGTACCACGCATCCGTTTAATAATCCTGCATTCTCTAGGAGCCTGCTGGGGCGTACCACGCAGCCGTTTAATTATCCTGCCTTCTCTAGGAGCCTGCCTGGGCGTACCACGCAGCCGTTTAATTATCCTGCCTTCTCTAGGAGCCTGCTGGGGTGTACCACGCATCCGTTTAATTATCCTGCCTTCTCTAGGAGCCTGCTGGGGCGTACCACGCATCCGTTTAATTATCCTGCCTTCTCTAGGAGCCTGCTGGGGTGTACCACGCATCCGTTTAATTATCCTGCCTTCTCTAGGAGCCTGCTGGGGTGTACCACGCTGCCGTTTAATTATCCTGCCTTCTCTAGGAGCCTGCTGGGGCGTACCACGCATCCGTTTAATTATCCTGCCTAGTCTAGGAGCATGCTGGGGTGTACCACGCAGCCGTTTAATTATCCTGCCTTCTCTAGGAGCCTGCTGGGGTGTACCACGCATCCGTTTAATTATCCTGCCTTCTCTAGGAGCCTGCTGGGGCGTACCACGCATCTGTTTAATTATCCTGCCTTCTCTAGGAGCCTGCTGTGGTGTACCACGCTGCCGTTTAATTATCCTGCCTTCTCTAGGAGCCTGCTGGGGTGTACCACGCATCCGTTTAATTATCCTGCCTTCTCTAGGAGCCTGCTGGGGTGTACCACGCTGCCGTTTAATTATCCTGCCTTCTCTAGGAGCCTGCTGGGGTGTACCACGCTGCCGTTTAATTATCCTGCCTTCTCTAGGAGCCTGCTGGGGCGTACCACGCATCCGTTTAATTATCCTGCCTAGTCTAGGAGCATGCTGGGGTGTACCACGCAGCCGTTTAATTATCCTGCCTTCTCTAGGAGCCTGCTGGGGTGTACCACGCATCCGTTTAATTATCCTGCCTTCTCTAGGAGCCTGCTGGGGCGTACCACGCAGCCGTTTAATTATCCTGCCTTCTCTAGGAGCCTGCTGGGGTGTACCACGCATCCGTTTAATTATCCTGCCTTCTCTAGGAGCCTGCTGGGGTGTACCACGCATCCGTTTAATTATCCTGCCTTCTCTAGGAGCCTGCTGGGGTGTACCACGCAGCCGTTTAATTATCCTGCCTTCTCTAGGAGCCTGCTGGTGCGTACCACGCAGCCGTTTAATAATCCTGCCTTCTCTAGGAGCCTGCTGGGGCGTACCACATATCCGTTTAATTATCCGGCCTTCTCTAGGAGCTTGCTGGGGTGTACAACGCATCCGTTTAATTATCCTGCCTTCTCTAGGAGCCCGCTGGGGCGTACCACGCAGCCGTTTAATTATCCTGCCTTCTCTAGGAGCCTGCTGGGGGCGTACCACGCAGCCCTTTAATTATCCTGCCTTCTCTAGGAGCCTGCTGGGGCGTACCACGCATCCGTTTAATTATCCTGCCTTCTCTAGGAGCCTGCTGGGGGCGTACCACGCATCCGTTTAATTATCCTGCCTTCTCTAGGAGCCCGCTGGGGCGTACCACGCATCCGTTTAATTATCCTGCCTTCTCTAGGAGCCCGCTGGGGCGTACCACGCATCCGTTTAATTATCCTGCCTTCTCTAGGAGCCCGCTGGGGCGTACCACGCAGCCGTTTAATTATCCTGCCTTCTCTAGGAGCCTGCTGGGGGCGTACCACGCAGCCCTTTAATTATCCTGCCTTCTCTAGGAGCCTAATGGGGCGTACCACGCATCCGTTTAATTATCCTGCCTTCTCTAGGAGCCTGCTGGGGTGTACCACGCAGCCGTTTAATTATCCTGCCTTCTCTAGGAGCCTGCCTGGGCGTACCACGCAGCCGTTTAATTATCCTGCCTTCTCTAGGAGCCTGCTGGGGTGTACCACGCATCCGTTTAATTATCCTGCCTTCTCTAGGAGCCTGCTGGGAAGTATTACGCATCCGTTTAATTATCCTGCCTTCTCTAGGAGCCTTGCTGGGGCGTACCACGCATCCGTTTAATTATCCTGCCTTCTCTAGGAGCCTGCTGGGGTGTACCACGCATCCGTTTAATTATCCTGCCTTCTCTAGGAGCCTGCTGGGGCGTACCACGCAGCCGTTTAATTATCCTGCCTTCTCTAGGAGCCTGCTGTGGTGTACCACGCATCCGTTTAATTATCCTGCCTTCTCTAGGAGCATGCTGGGGTGTACCACGCAGCCGTTTAATTATCCTGCCTTCTCTAGGAGCCTGCTGGGGTGTACCACGCATCCGTTTAATTATCCTGCCTTCTCTAGGAGCCTGCTGGGGTGTACCACGCGGCCGTTTAATTATCCTGCCTTCTCTAGGAGCCTGCTGGGGCGTACCACGCATCCGTTTAATTATCCTGCCTTCTCTAGGAGCCTGCTGGGGCGTACCACGCATCCGTATAATTATCCTGCCTTCTCTAGGAGCCTGCTGGGGCGTACCACGCAGCCGTTTAATTATCCTGCCTTCTCTAGGAGCCTGCCTGGGCATACCACGCATCCGTCTAATTATCCTGCCTTCTCTAGGAGCCTGCTGGGGTGTACCACGCATCCGTTTAATTATCCTGCCTTCTCTAGGAGCCTGCTGGGGCGTATTACGCATCCGTTTAATTATCCTGCCTTCTCTAGGAGCCTTGCTGGGGCGTACCACGCATCCGTTTAATTATCCTGCCTTCTCTAGGAGCCTGCTGGGGTGTACCACGCATCCGATTAATTATCCTGCCTTCTCTAGGAGCCTGCTGGGGCGTACCACGCAGCCGTTTAATTATCCTGCCTTCTCTAGGAGCCTGCTGTGGTGTACCACGCATCCGTTTAATTATCCTGCCTTCTCTAGGAGCCTGCTGGGGTGTACCACGCAGCCGTTTAATTATCCTGCCTTCTCTAGGAGCCTGCTGGGGTGTACCACGCATCCGTTTAATTATCCTGCCTTCTCTAGGAGCCTGCTGGGGCGTACCACGCATCCGTTTAATTATCCTGCCTTCTCTAGGAGCCTGCTGGGGGCGTCCCACGCAGCCGTTTAATTATCCTGCCTTCTCTAGGAGCCTGCTGGGGTGTACCACGCATCCGTTTAATTATCCTGCCTTCTCTAGGAGCCTGCTGGGGCGTACCACGCATCTGTTTAATTATCCTGCCTTCTCTAGGAGCCTGCTGGGGCGTACCACGCATCCGTTTAATTATCCTGCCTTCTCTAGGAGCCTGCTGGGGTGTACCACGCATCCGTTTAACTATCCTGCCTTCTCTAGGAGCCTGCTGGGGCGTACCACGCATCCGTTTAATTATCCTGCCTTCTCTAGGAGCCTGCTGGGGCGTACCACGCATCCGTTTAATTATCCTGCCTTCTCTAGGAGCCTGCTGGGGGTGTACCACATATCCGTTTAATTATCCTGCCTTCTCTAGGAGCCTACTGGGGCGTACCACGCATCCGTTTAATTATCCTGCCTTCCCCAGGAGCCTGCTGGGGCGTACCACGCAGCCGTTTAATTATCCTGCCTTCTCTAGGAGCCTGCTGGGGTGTACCACGCATCCATTTAATTATCCTGCCTTCTCTAGGAGCCTGCTGGGGTGTACCACGCATCCGTTTAATTATCCTGCCTTCTCTAGGAGCCTGCTGGGGGCATACCACGCATCCGTTTAATTATCCTGCCTTCTCTAGGAGCCTGCTGGGGCGTACCACGCATCCGTTTAATTATCCTGCCTTCTCTAGGAGCCTGCTGGGGGCATACCACGCATCCGTTTAATTATCCTGCCTTCTCTAGGAGCCTGCTGGGGTGTACCACGCATCCGTTTAATTATCCTGCCTTCTCTAGGAGCCTGCTGGGGTGTACCACGCATCCGTTTAATTATCCTGCCTTCTCTAGGAGCCTGCTGGGGGCGTACCACGCATCCGTTTAATTATCCTGCCTTCTCTAGGAGCCTGCTGGGGTGTACCACGCATCCGTTTAATTATCCTGGCTTCTCTAGGAGCCTGCTGGGGCGTACCACGCAGCCGTTTAATTATCCTGCCTTCTCTAGGAGCCTGCTGGGGCGTACCATATATCCGTTTAATTATCCTGCCTTCTCTAGGAGCCTGCTGGGGGCATACCACGCATCCGTTTAATTATCCTGCCTTCTCTAGGAGCCTGCTGGGGCGTACCACGCATCCGTTTAATTATCCTGCCTTCTCTAGGAGCCTGCTGGGGGCGTACCACGCATCCGT